>NW_015507412.1:76542-76814 GCF_001515645.1 Sinocyclocheilus grahami | reverse complement strand
CACCAACTTTGTAGGAGCCAAGAATGAGCTGAAAAATGCTCTCAAAGAGATTGACGCAGATCGTCTGACAGTGTTCTTAGCTGAAAAGCAGTGCGATTTTGTCCTAAATGCGCCCCATTCAAGTCATGCTGGTGGGGTATGGGAGAGACAAATCAGAACAGTGAGGAATGTTCTTCGCTCAACTCTCTCACTCTCTACTGGCAGACTGGACGATGCATCACTGCGGACATTCTTTTATGAAGCTATGGCGATCGTAAACAGTAGACCACTCT
>NW_015507412.1:63328-74878 GCF_001515645.1 Sinocyclocheilus grahami | reverse complement strand
ATTCAAATATGAATTCTGCGTGTCTCTGTGTTAAAGAATGGCGCAAACGCGCGGTTTTATTTACTACTCGTACTGAAACGCTTGTGACGCTTCCGGTGATATTAACCTCTGCCTCTCACTAATGAGGCCATAAATACATGAACAACATCTCCAGAACTGCTCTGAGAGTCACTTCATCAGCATTTGACCGTTTCATCTGAGTAAAACTATCATCATGTCATACACACACAGAAATGTAAAGGTATTCACGGCAACCCGTCAAAATAAAAGTTCTGTTTAACTTGAGGGCATAGCGGCAGAAATATATTACAACTGTTTAGTAGAATGTATGTAACAGGCTGCTACTACTACTAAAATTATTAAAACCTTATTTTTAAGGAATATTCATACAATATTTCTTCAATGTTTTATTAAATCCCCTTTATTTTCCAAAAATAAAATGTTTAATTTTCATTAATTAAAAGATAAATTAAATGACTGTTTTATGCCTTAAATGTAAATACACAACACAGAATTTTCGAGGGAAAAAATAATTAGGCTATTGTAAGAATAAATAAAACTTGTTTTTATGCTTTCAAATAATTAGACATGTTTTGGGAACAATAAAAAATAAAACATTTCATAGGGCCCTAAACATGTAATTTTTGTTAAACTTTTGATAAATTGATGTTAAATTGTTTAAGTTTCATGATTTTAATTAATTAGACATGTTTTGTTGGTGAATAATTTTAACCATTAAAAAGGGGTCCAGAAAAATTACAACTGAAAAAAATCAGGCCCTTTCTAACGGAGCATGCTGCACAACTTCTGAGCGACGCCTCGTGGTACCATCACAGAGAGGCTCAAAATCACTTTCCAGAACATTCTCGTTCACTGTTCCTGGCTGGTGGAACGATCTTCCCACCCCTATCCGGAATGCTGAATCCATGACAATTTTTAAGCGACAGCTGAAAACTCATCTCTTTCGACGCTACTTTACTTCATCCTAAATTAAAAAAAATAAAATAATAAACTTTGTCTTTTTATTTATTCCTTCCCTTTCTAGCTTGTACTTATTTGAACAAATGCCTGAAACTTGGTATTACGAGCAGTTCCTGTGCCTGTTTGCCTCTTTAAGAAGAATCGCCAATTGTAAGTCGTTTTGGATAAAAGCGTCTGCAAAATGACTAAATGTAAATCTCACCTGGGGTTAAAGGTCACTGATCCAGCACTGAATTTAAGAGGTTCTGGCATGGATTGATCACTCCTCATAGACAAACAGCTGGGCTCTGGAGATGCTGATCTCTTGTTCTCAGTGTCACTAGAGAAACACATCAGTAATTCACATTATCTCTCTTTCTCACTGATGTTTAAATACTGTCTCTTGTCTCCAGCACTGGTTATCGTCTCACCTGGGGTTAAAGGTCACTGATTCAGTACTGAATTTAAGAGGTTCTGGCATGGATTGATCACTCCTCATAGACACACAGCTGGGCTCTGGAGATGCTGCTCTCTTGTTCCGATAGTGAACATCCTCCTCCTCTCTCTCCTCATAGAGACTCATTTTAGAGCCAGTGACCTTCTGTCTCCCCAAATATATTCAGTTCTGCATTTGGACACACAACTCAACCGTTATCATTACAAAAACTGAAAAATAAAGCATTTCCTTCAGTATAAAGTTCTGGGGCTGTATTCACAAAACATCTTAAGGCTAAAAGCAGCTCCTAACTTTCCGATGTAGGAGAAACTCTTAGAAATAATGGACATGTCAGTCTTAATTTTGGGGTTGGCCACCCCACTCACAACTGCTGGTTCTGTCTCTCTTTTTTTTCTTCACAAGAATTGTTTATTTAGACACAAAATGTCTTTACAAGCACATAAAACAGGAGACTTTTCAGATGTGCACTCCGCTTCACCTCAGCAACAGGCACTAGTCAAATGAGCGCAGAAAAGCTACTGGTGACAAGGAGCTTCAGCAAACCATCAGTGAACTGCAGTCAGATGAGATGTTGTCAGTTCATATGTCTGTAAAAAATGAATTGACACCAAATAACACAATAACTCAGCTGCTGTGATGTCTGTTAATCAAAGAACAAAAGAAAAAAGAGGAAATCAATAACTTTTGTAGCTTTAAGGATTTATCTATATTTAATTCAGTATTTCGTTTTTGATAACTTTATTCAATTTCTGTATATTTCCTACTTGCTGAAGGGCACAGGTATGACATTTATTACAATGGGTTTATGTGAAGTTGTTATTTTTTAAAGTCTAATAAATGTTCAAATTGATTATACTGTAATGTTAATAGGCAATACTCAATGGTTAAATATTAGGATTTTCCTAGAGACATGAGTAGTATACAGACCAGACGGACACAGATGAACAGAATGACACAATCAAAACCAGGGGAACATAACACGAGGAATGAAAACACAACAAAACAATCCATGAGTGTGACGGTGTCTACATTAATTTGAAAATGTAATTGAAATTATTGCAATATAAAAGTATATTTAAACACTTTAATGTTAGGTGGGATTAATTGCGATTTATTTCAGAAAATGTTTTGATTTATTAGTTCGTTTTAATCAAATGACAGCACTAGTTTTCATGCTAAAATCAGCTCCTAAATCTGTGAAGAGTTAGTCAAGGAGACTCTTAAATCACTAAGGGCTAATCACAAATGGCCGTTGCCGGTGATTTGCCTTATAACGTAATCATTTTAGAAATATTTTACAATAAATTACCTTTAATTTAATATTTTCATGTACAAGCTGGGCAAGAAGTAACAGCTGTTCTTGCATCCAATTTGGTTTTCTTTTGCATTTGCACGTCTCACTATCAGCCGTGTCTATATACATATCTGCTAACTGTTTATGAGGTGCAGACATGTAAGAGCCTGATAATTAGCCAAACATATACTTGTTTAATTAGTGACACATAGCCTACATTTTCAAAACTTTAAATATGGCTAAAAAATATATATATATATTTTTTTCACTATGGGAACGCGATACTTGTTCTACAATATTTCTGAGATTAAATTACTGACAAAGATGAGCTCAACCCCACACTTTCTCTTACCCTACCCAAGATTTCCCCCCCTTAGTAAAGTTGCTCTCGGCAGCTTTGAGAAGAGGTTTTAAGAGGAAACTCTTAGTTTAGAACTTTTACTGCTATTTAGGAGAACCCTTAGTGCTAAGATAAAATGTTTTGGTGAATACAGCCCCAAATCATGTAATTTCAGATCATAAAAATTTCATCTGGAAACATGAGTTCAATAAATGAGCAGCACCTTGAGTAAATTGCCCACCTCCCACCATAATGTTGTTTCAGATAATTCATTCCTATATTAAGCCATGTTCAGATACTGTATGTTAACGTTTCCCCAAAAGCAGCTATGGTCGCAAGTTCTGTCATTACCAATAGAGTTCAATGGAACTAATGACCATAGTTAGCTAACGATGCTTTTGGAAAACACCCCAGAACAGAACCATACCTCCGATCCAAACTGAATGCTAAATGACATTTACTTTGATGGAAGCGGTCCTGACAGATGAATAAATACAGTATTAAAGTTGATTTGGCTGGATGTTTAATCAAATTCTGAAAATTGTTCACATTCACATGACAGCTTTTAGAATGTAATAAATGTACATTCAAACATTTGGGCGCATTATGCTAATATTTCCACATAGTGATGTAGACATGTGGGGGCGTGTTAGAACGAGCCGTTTTAGGGGGGCGTGGCAGAGTCTTAACTTTGATAAAGAATATCTCTTTGGTTTTGAGACTTTAGTCTTTGTGTTACAGAGGAGGCTCCCTTACCGCCTCCTCCGCACCACCAGAGGGAACCGTCTCCCGAATATTAGACATTCCCATTCGGACTCCAAATCCCATCTTCCCTCATGCCTGGGACTGATTAATCAGCCACACCTGCACCTCATATACACACACACATATAAACCACTCACACACACGGAAGTAACCTTCCCAACCCTGTAAATAATATATAGTATCGTCAAACTAACTTACCTGCTGGATACCTAGCTAATAATAGGTAATGTTAGCTAGCTAATGCAGCTACTTAATAACAGTGGTGGAAGTATTCTTTAGATCATCCACTCAAGTAACGTATTAATACCACACTGTAAAAGTATGAACTATCAGCTAAATGTACTTAAACTATCAATAGTAAAAGTACTCATTGTGCAGTAAAATAGATCCTGTCAGTGTTTTATCATTATACAGTATGTTATATGTTACTATTACTGCTGCATTAATGCGTATGTTGCATTTTACTGATGTAGATGTTTAAGGGTGAGCTAATTTTAACTACTTTATATACTGGTGGGTAGTTTATTCTACAGAAATGCATTATATTTTATAAGATCATTTGTTTCTAGTGTCACTGTCCAGTAAGAACCACGCATCTCTAAAATGTCAACTTTTCATGCGCTCAGCAAAACAACCCTGTTTTGAGCTTTGCGACGATTCATATTCAAGCTATTCCAAGAAGGTTTTAAATAGTTTATTTAACTTTGGAAGCAGAAGAATTTTCTCAACCCATAAAGGAATACTTCAGCCTTCAGTTTATCTGAATCTTTAATTCACCAAATGTGGAGATACATGGTTTTCACTGGACACGTGGGATATAAAAAAACTAATCTGAAAAGTAATACCTAAAGCTGTCAGATAACTGAGTGGAGTAAAAAGTAACACATTTGCCTCTTGAGATGTAGCGCAATTGATATAAGTATGAAGTTGCATAAAATGGAAATATTCAAGTACAAGTACCATGAATTTGTACTTAAGTACAGTACTTGAGTAAATGTACTTAGTTACATTTCACCACTGGCTAGTAAGCAGGCTACCAGAAATGACAGACTAATTTCATGTTAATATTTAACTTTCCTCTGCAATGGTAGAATATATAAAAATAACAAACCATGAGAAAAAGAGGAAAGTGATCAGACAGACGTGTCTGAATCCCGTAAGACTTTAATAAGACACTTTGATCTTCTGAGATACGGACAATACACACAGTGTATTAACATGCAGACATCCGTTTTTGACTTCTCACTAAGAGAGATGCGGGAAAAACTCCTCTCTCACCTATCCTTTTCATCCACTTACTTATCTTACTAACTTTCCTCTGCAATGGTAGAATATATAAAAATAACAAACCATGAGAAAAAGAGGAAAGTGATCAGACAGACGTGTCTGAATCCCGTAAGACTTTAATAAGACACTTTGATCTTCTGAGATACGGACAATACATACAGTGTATTAACATGCAGACATCCGTTTTTGACTTCTCACTAAGAGAGATGCGGGAAAAACAACTCTCTCACCTATCCTTTTCATCCACTTACTTATCTTACCCTCACCCATCTCTCCTCACTCGGCTCACTCAGAATGGTCAGTGGGATAATGTTGAATGCGAACGCACAGGAAACCTTCAGCCACTATTGGATACTTTCGTTGGGCCAACTGCGTGGAACTTACAACCCCCTCTCAAAAGCCCTACTCCCACTTGTGTATTATACACCCCAAATGCATCTGATGGCCACATTACTTGCTTCAATTCTATGAAAGGTGATTCAAAAGAGTGATCGTCTCATTTACTAGATATCCGAGACTACCTGAGCAAGGTGATTCACCTTATTTTATGAAGGCTGTTTGTGATCGGCTGCCGGAAACACTAGATGGTGTCAACTTGGAGAACACTGAGTACCTTAAGAACTGCTACCTGAATTACACAAACAAGATGGATCGAATGAAACGTTCTACTTCAGCTACTTCAGACCAGCCCTCTGCAACAGAGAAGTATTCTCCTCAAAAGTTGAAAACTGCACAAGCATCAACATGCTCGCTCTTGCCTAAAGAATGCATGCCGCTGAGCTGAGGGGCGGTTTAGCCAATCAACACTGACCAAGCTAACCAATCAGAGCCCATCACGTATTTCTGAGGGAGGGGCTTCATAAAAACAGGAAAGCATCAGATTGTTTTTATGTATATTACGTGAAAAATTATGCGTTTTTTTTTTTTTAAACGAAGCATTAGCACATGTTAGACTGCCCCATAGGAAAGAAAAATCAAAAGTGAGATCTCTTTAACATCTCAAATATTTCTCCTAGACAGAAATTAGCTTATTTTAAGATCAAATGGAGATTTTTGCTCGAGTCTCCTGCTTCTCAAACTTGTCTCCTGAGACAAAAACTCTAACACTCTCACAATGGTCTCCTTTAAAGCTTCAGAAGAGATCTCAACAACATCACACTGTGCTCAGATATTTCTCCTTAGCTAGAGACTCTGTGGGTGTCATATTTGTCTCCTCAAAAGCTTAGAAGAGATCTCAACAACATCGCACACTGTGCTTAGATTTTTCTCTTCAGCTAAATAATCTGGGGTCTCATATTTGTCTCCTGTAATGCTTTAGAAGAGATCTCAACAACTTTACAACGTGTGTATTAAGTCAAGTACTGAAAGGCACTAAATAAAGGGGGGGGGTCATAAATTCAGAGTTAAAGGCTATATTGAGAGAGAAATTATGCAGAAATAAGGATAATGTTACTTTTTATAAGACAATGTTTATGTGCTTGGGCACATCATTTGTTGTTGGAAATAGTAATGTAGCGGATGCCTTAATCAAAACTGATCTACAGAAAATGTAACCCTGGAGCTTTCTTTGCTGATAGGCACATAAATGGCTTATGACTCAGTCTTGATTATTAATTGACTAATTTGATTATCAATACATATTATATGGTAGACATGTTTGAGCTCATATTGAGGCATTTGACTTGGTGCACACTTTGTAAAGTTATTGAGATCACTTCTGAAATTTAGAGGAGACAAATGTGAGAGCTCTCGAGTCTCTAGCTAAGGAGAAATATCTGAGCACAGTGTGATGTTGTTTAGAGCTCTACTAAAGCTTTAAAGGAGACCATTGTGACAGTGTTAGAGTTCTCAGGAGACAAGTTTGAGAAGCAGGAGACTCAAGCAAAAGTTTCCATGCAATCTTAAAGTAACCTCATTTCTGTCTAGGAGAAATATTTGAAATGGTAAAAAGATCTCTTTTGTTATTTTATTTTTCTTCCCTCTGGCTAGCTTCAATGTCATTTATCCACACCATTTCAATCAAAGACAATACACGCATTGTCATATTTGAAGTTGTTTGATGTAGAAAGTGTTTTATTGCACAGTGATTTAACAGAGGAAACCATAACCTATATTTACATACATGCAAAAAGGTTTTAAACAACAGATATAGAAACCAAGTATTAAGCAAACACTCTTCTCTGCTGACTAATCGCTTCTCCCAGTCTATCAAACAACATGTGCATTACAAAAAAATATATTTATTTAATTTAACTCAGTTTGGTGCATTCAGTTACACCTTTAGTAACAGATACTTGTTTATTATTTACTCTTTACAGGTGCCGAAATGAAAGGTCCCAAACAAAGAACTCGCCGGATTAAGATGTGGAAAGATGAAACGCAACCACAACTCCTGCCAAATGAGCGAAAACCAAGGAACAGCATTCACTGTTTCACACAGAAATGATCCAGAATGACTTCAGCGCAGCGTTTAATCTCAGAAGCACAACATGACCAATGAGAATGACGGACATAGGTGAAAACAACCAGAGAAAGATGAAACGCTCACCTCAAAATATATTTGTAGATCTAATGTGCTCTGAACTGTTGTGTTGATTGCGTGATGTTGGGATGAGTTGTTCAAAGTTTGGCGTTTTTTTTTCTTGTGCTATTTTTCTGCCATTCTCCGTTTCACTTTCGTTTTCTCAGCTCATGCTGATTGGTAGATGCCGCTGTCTGCACCTTGAGACATTTTGTTTGTGTGAATTCTTCCATAGTTCTGACTATACTCTCTTTACTCTTCTTCTTGTCCGTTGTGCCTTTTCCTCCCCAGACTCAGTGTATTCTCGTTATTGCCTGTATACCATTTACAACGTTATTCTAGACCTCCTTAAAGGTGCAATAGGTGATTGTCTTCAGAAACATTTTTTGTTATGCTGGTTGAAAGTCTCTTCACATCCCGATAGCAATTATTAAGTTAAGTGGTCTAAATGTATTTGTCTGTATTTATATATTCTGTGGAAGGCTTAGGACCAAGAAATGTTCGTCCAATCAAAACGTTCGGTCCGAGCGTTTGAATTGGCTTTCCTACCTGCCTGTCAACATATGTATATGCATACCTTTGCGCACCGGGTTCGTGCAGACAGGATAGTCATCAGCGCGTTCACGCACGCTGTGCAGACAAGAGCGAGAATGGCAGACAAACATCAACAACAACTTCCTTCCTGGTATTGTAGTACTTTTAAAGTTTTCTCACCGGTGAATGACACATGATGTAGCCCAGTGGTTAATCTAGTCCTCGCGCCAGCTCGTTAGAAGTGAGCTACGTGCATGAACAGTGTTCCAATCGATATGATCCCTAGACAGTGTTCATTGCTCCCTACTCCCTGAGCAGGAGAAATCCATTGAAGTTTACTTCACTTCGGAACATGGACTGGAATTGGGAACCGTTGATGTAGCCTATTGTAGTAATGTTGTAGCAGTTCTGTGAGCGTAAATGCGTTCAGGGGGCGTGGCTTTGGACAGCGATTGCAGGGAGGGTGGGACGTTCGCTTTCAGTGCTATCAGGCTAAAGTTAGCATTTTCCAAGATCTCCTATTGTACCTTTAATTAGGTAAGGGAAGTACCATGAAATTTTTCAACTTGAAATAAAATAAGCACAAACAAGAAAACTGCCTTTATTAATATTTTCAAAAATGAATTATCTAAATGCAACGCATTGCAAATGCAACTTTTTGCTAAATCAAATCATTAAATTTACTCACATTATCCTCCTCTAGTGAAGAGGTCCTGCTCCCCCGTAGCTCCCCCGTACTTGTATAGGCTGTGCAATTTTTGCTGTGCTAGCAATAAACATGTTGAATAGAATGCACTATAAACATGATTTTCAACAGAACCGCAAAGTAGACTTTAAGCAAATCAATGAGTGAATTACGCACTGCTTTAAAACTTTAAATCATCTGTTGGACATGATTCAAGTTAAACGCACAAAAGCAGGAACAGAAACATTTAGTAACCCAGCTGGCATTTCAACGTTGATTCACTGGTACCATTGTTGAATTACCGTTCAAATCAATGTTTCGGTTTTGCAAACTGAATTAACGTTGAAATTGTGATGTTGTTTCACCGTCTTACCTTCAGCATGGGTGAATTAAGGTCTTTCTGTCAACGTTGAATTAACATCGATTCAATTAGCAAAATCAACACCTAATTCAACGTTGATAACGCGACGTTGTTTCACCGTCTTACCTTTCAATGAGGGTGAATACGCAACTGTACGTTCAATTAGAACCTAGTTTGCATTTAGATCAACACTGTACATACATTAAAAGTTAAAAATCAAACGTCTGGCAGCAATACCTTTAACAATGAACTTCAATAAACTACCACATGCACAATATAGTAAAACAGCAGTTTTATTTTGGAAACATACTGTATAAAACAGATGAAAATAATACCAAACTTTAGTGTTTGTGTATAGGCTTTATCAAATAAAGCTTGCACATGGATCCGCAAGTCTCACGTCTCGTCAGCCCCGTAACAATAGGAGCATGTGTCTGAGTTTTGTCGACAGCCAGAGATGGCACTAAATTTGACAGAGTCAGTCGCCTTGAAATTCTTTAAGCAGGAAAACCCCTGCCTTAAATGAAATTGCATTAAATGTTTCTTCAAATTCTGATAAAATGTTAGAACCAACAGCCTTGTGCATATAGCGTGGTTGTACTTCGGTTGATCCTTGAAAGAGTCCCAGCTCTAGGTCCTTTCTGATGCCGTTCCCTTCACTCTTGTGCGCTCTCTGTACTGTCCTGTATAAATAAAAATAAAAACACCAAAACTAAATACTCATAAAATATCAACTTTGATATTGTGAAATATCTTTAACTGAAAACTGAATGCAACACAAATTGACTTTACAGTTCAATAACAGTGGGGTTGGAAACAAAGTGCACAACACTATTCATTAAAGACTTATTTAATGTATTCAGATGAAAGTTTACAATATTAACCAATTATTCACAAGCAGTTATTTCAGAGCCCCCAGTTACACTGTTTTAATCAGAATCCTAACTAAACTGTGTATTTAGTAAAACAAGTAAAAATCGAATTGAGCACATTTTTATTAAACTAAGTAAAATCAAAACCTAGGACAAAAGGTCAACGAATCTCTACCTGAAGTGACAGTGCAATGTAGCAGATGAACAATTCCTTACCAATTTGCCAATAATAAGCTGGATCCTTGATGACTCTACAAGGGGAAAGAAGAAATGGTTTACTGAAAAATTCCGTTTTATACCATTCCTTTAAAGGGGTCCTATTATACTTTTTCACTTTTTAAATTTTAGTCTGTTTGGGCATAAAAAAAGATCTAGAAAGTTACAAATCTCAAATCCACTCCAAAGGGAGATATTTCATTTTTTTAAATCCCTTTTCAAGAACTACAGCAAACAGCTCGTTTGGACTACAGCGTTTGTTTTCCGGGCTTTATGATATCACAAAGCTGATCCTCCATCAAATTTCACAATGTAGGCCTCCCATTACCATTAAACAGTGACATCCGAATGAGTTGGTGGTCATCCCGGTCAGTGGACAGTCGTTTTCACCCACTGCTGGGGCCTCATTTATAAAATGTGCGTACCCACAGATTTGATCTTAAGAGTGTGCGTACGCTAAAATCCACGGCAACGTTCATATTTATAAAAACTGTCTTTTTTGACGTGGAAAAGTACTTTTTAAGGAAGTTTAAGGCTGATGTCGCTATTCATTTTCACAGAAGCAAAGCAGCAGATGTTATAAATAAAAACAGTTAACAATGTTATTGAATAGAATAGGCTAGGCTATATTAAAGGGGTCCTATTATGCTTTTTCACTTTTTTAATTTTAGTCAGTGTGTAGTGTGTATGTTTGGGCATTAAAAATATCTAGAAAGTTACAAATCTCAAAGTCCACTCCAAAGGGAGATATTTAGTTTTTTTAAAAGCCCGTTTCAAGAACTACAACGAACGGCTCGTTTGGACTACAGCGTTTGTTTTCCGGGCTTTGTGATATCACAAAGCGGCTCATTGGAATATAATTACAAATAATTCCCACCTACAGAAAGTCGAATGGTTGGGGGGTGGGAAGGGGCGAGGTCGTGGTTAGAATGCTTGGTTGAGTGAGCGCATGAGACGAGACGATGAAGAAGAGCTGCTGCAGAGTTAGTGCGTCAGAGAAAACCAAGAAGAAGTGCTGCTGCAGAATTAGTGCATCAGACGAGACGACGACGAAGAAGAGCTGCTGCAGAATTAGTGCATCAGACGAGACGACGAAGAAGAGCTGCCGCAGAGTTAGTGCGTCAGAGAAAACCAAGAAGAAGAGCTGCTGCAGAGTTAGTGCATCAGATGAGATGACGAAGAAGAAGAGCTGCTGCAGAGTTAGTGCATCAGACGAGACGACGAAGAAGAAGAGCTGCTGCAGAGTTAGTGCATCAGA
>NW_015507412.1:53874-62846 GCF_001515645.1 Sinocyclocheilus grahami | reverse complement strand
TGGATTACAATTTGCAACTAGACGGATGCACGGTTACTTCCTCTACAGTCAAAAATCTGGGTGTTATATTAGATAGCAACTTGTCTTTTGAAAATCATATTTCCCATGTTACAAAAACAGCATTCTTCCATCTTAGAAACATTGCCAAGTTACGAAACATGTTACCCGTTTCTGATGCAGAAAAGCTAGTTCATGCATTCATGACCTTTAGACTGGACTATTGTAATGCACTGCATTAGTATGTTTTGCAACAATAAGGTTGCGAAGGTCTTGAGAGAACTCTTTACCCATCATGAAATATTTATTGTGTGAGACGTTAGTCATGAGACACCTTTTTATAGGCCATCAGTTGGAGCTAAACCAACTAATATTAACTTCCACTGACGAGGGGCAGGATTGCTTTCTAATTACTGATAGATTTCAGCTGGTGTCTTGGCTTTCCATGCCTTTTTGGACCTCGCTTTCTTCATGTGTTCAATACTTTTTCCTTGTGTCATTCTACTTTATTACACAGAACTTAATTTCTGAACTTATTTGTTTTGTTTTGTTTGTATGTATGGATTACTTGAGATTTTCACCAGATGTCGGTAACAATCCATGTCAACAGCACCTTTAGAAATATATTTAATGAGAAAAATGGTGATGTGTTCAATACTTATTTTACTCGCTGTATATGCATGACTGAGTTAAATTTTTTGGATAGTACACTTCATAAAAATATTTGTATATATAAACATACATAGACCAAATACATATGTTTGTTATACGTACACTGGTTGAAGATGTTAAAGTTTAGAATTATAATTAAAAAGTTAATAAAAAATATATAAAAAAGCTTCCAATTCTGTCCTTACCTCAGTGTAACAGCAAGCCTCTGCTTGGGTTCAATGGACAACCGATCAGTTGTCGTTTGCCTTGTGATGTCTGCTCCAACCAGAGCAAGAACTGGACAGAAGATTATTTGTTACTGAGCTCGGTCACTGTGAAGCAACAAATATAGATTTTAATCAAAGTACTGTATTTCTTATTCATTTCTAATTTGTGTTTTTGATAGTGCTGTCAAACGATTAATCGTGATTAATTGCATCCAAAATAAGTTTTTGTTTACATAATATAAGTGTGTACTGTGTATATTTATTAAGTATAGATATAAATACACACACATGCATGTATATAAGAAAAATATGCTATTTATATATTAAATATATTTATATATAATATAATAAATGTATATACATGTAAATATTTTCAAAATATATACTGTATGTGTAACCGATGCTCAAAAACTAGTGCTGTCACACGATTAATCGCATCCAAAATAAAAGTTTTTGTTTACGTATGTGTACTGTGTATATTTATTATGTATATATAAATACACACACATACAGTATATATTTTGAAAATATTTACATGTATATACATTTATTATATTATATATAAATATATTTAATATATAAATAGCATATTTTTCTTATATACATGCATGTGTGTGTATTTATATCTATACTTAATATAAGTGTGTACTGTGTATATTTATTAAGTATAGATATAAATACACACACATGCATGTATATAAGAAAAATATGCTATTTATATATTAAATATATTTATATATAATATAATAAATGTATATACATGTAAATATTTTCAAAATATATACTGTATGTGTGTGTATTTATATATACATAATAAATATACACAGTACACATACGTAAACAAAAACTTTTATTTTGGATGCGATTAATCGTGTGACAGCACTAGTTTTTGAGCATCGGTTGTGCAGCACAGTCTTCCTATGACACACAAGACACATTTAGAGAGATTATACAAATGGTTGTTAGCAGGATCTGCGGCAGACTTTTCTTCATGTCAGGACAACAATGCAATAAACAAGGGGCCGGTTGCATAAAACTGACTTGGACTTAGTATTTAGACAAGTTAGTCATCTAATCTTTTCTTTAAGACTAGTCTTTACTTTTTAAGTCAGTTGTATAAAATCTTAGACTGGTCGAATTTAAGACTAAAAAGTTACCCCATGGCTAAGTCTGTCTTGTGTTGTGGCAAATTTTAATCTTTGGTTTTATGAACATGCAATAAGAAGAGAAAGAGTTGTTGTTGTTGTTGTTGTTTTTCAAGTTTAAATCCACTGGAAGTTCTTTCTGAAAAGGATCTGCTAGAACTGCGATTGCCAAGAAATACAATTAGCATTTGACTTGGAGGAGTAGCTGAGGCCCGAAACTGTGGCAGAAATGGAGAGGTTTTATTAATGCAGCTGCAGACTTAATTGGGGTACACAAGGCTACAGCATCAAGGATCATTAATAGTTTCCTGTGTGCTGTCAGGCAGACTTCCACTGTATCCGACTGATGTCTCTACCTTGAATAAGGTAAAGATGGATTTTTTCACCATTGCTGGATTTCCAAATGTAATAGGAGCCATCGATGAAACATACGTTAGAATTCAAGCACCTTCAACCCATGAGCCATGGTTTGTCAAATGTCTTCGCTTCATAAGAGAAAACATTCGAGATGCGCTTCATTCTAGGGGTATAGCGATCCATCGACATGGATCGATACATCGATTAAATGTTTAACGATACGATGTATCGATGTCACATGTGAAATATCGATATCTGTAGTATAAAGGCACAAGGCGAGCGTAAAAGACGCTCGGGATAGTTGACGGCGCTGTCGAGCGCTGTGTGAGAAGTTTTCTGCGTGCAGTGCTGCACACGTATCTGAAGCGCATGCACACAGACAGCGCACGGACACTGAATTGAGTTCTCTTCAGCTTTTTTGTGCATGGGTGAACAATGTTTTATGTTTTAACATTAACAGCTGAGAAAGAAAACGCACGTGTCAACGAAAAATACAAGTAGTGCTCGCTGCTCCTGGCTGAATAACTTTTGTAACATTAATAATGATCAAACTATATTTAATGTATACAGTGGAGACTCTGCAGTGCTATTTTGCATTTGATTATTACATTTCTATACCTGAAATTTTCTTTAACACCTACCTGAGAAGCACTGTTTATTTAATTTGTTCTATTGTATTTATTTTCTGCTATTGCTAGTAATTTGGTTATCTGTAGAAAAGATGTTTAGCACTGAGCTCATAGTAGCAGCCAAAAACAAAAAAAGTTTTAAAAGCTTAATTTTCTATTCTTTTTCTATTTATTTTATCGACATTAATGTATTTTTCCCACAACTGGAGTACCTTGTTTTTGTTGTTTCCTAATAATTTACATTGTTTTACACATTGCAAATTTTAGCACAGAAGCCTGAAAGACTTTTTCCACTGTTGACTCTTGACTGTGACTTGATTTTATTTTTTTTCCCAATTGCTTATTTTTCTTTATTAAAAAAAAAAAAAAAGTGTACGCCTATTTTTCTGTTGTGAATGTTCCAATTGAGGTACAGAATGTGGAAAAATTCAGATAAATGTTCATGTTGTATTTTTTGGTTGCATTTGTGAGTTAATAAAAATGTAAATGGTTGTTTAAAATATTGACATAATATAGCATGATACATAATATGTAGGTACATAATATTGATAAATGGATTGATATACTCCTGAATCGAATCGTATCGTAGAATTTTTTGAGGTATCGTCAAATATCGTATCGCTGGGTATGAGAATCGATATTATATCGTATCGTGACGAACCATCTCGTGATGAAGTGCCACTGAGGAAGCCCGTATCCGTCTCTTTCCTTCTCTCATTATTCCTCTCCTCTTCAGGTACGTGATTAAAAATAAAAACATAAAATACTTCCCCATTTTGTTTATGCAACATAGCTTTGTATAATACTGATGAATTATAAGTGTATAAAAGTTGGTTTTGTGCTCTGTAAAGAGAGTTACATCCATTCCATGTGAATTAAAATGTTATAATATGTGTATATGTTAGATTTATGTGGTTTTAAACTTTGGTGAATTGAGCTCCCTCTTAATTCAGTTAACTTGAGTTAACCGTTATAACGGCCTTTATGAAATTTTAGTCCGCTATCAGAGACGACTGTGACTGTGGCCAACGTCTGTTGTTTTTAAAGATACACACATGAAGCAACAATTTGAACAATAAAAAGCTAAAGGAATGACGGTAGTTTTATCTTTTGTCTTGTAAATAGATACAACATCGTAATATTTGAAGGTTCGTTACCGTGTTTGCATTTGATTCACAGTGTTACTATTCATCTGCTGTCAAGATCAGCGATCAACAATGTAACCTCTAGTCATGTGATTTGTAGTTGCAGGAGGTAAGGATTTGGAAACGTGTCCGTCCTGGATTTCAAGCTAAACTGCGGATCAACAGCAGTCGAGGTATCTCTATGGCGAGATGAGGCCCTTACCGAGCTGTTAAACGGAGACACTGTGGATCTGACCCACCTCCAACCCAACACCAAACACAACGGAAGAATACAATTCAATTCTTCCACACACACCACTGTAAAGGTACACAGTGTAATGCATGACATGATTTCTTTAAATCAAGTCTCTCTCAAGAGAAAGTGAGAGAGACAAAGTGAGAAGTAATGTAGAGCTTATTTAAATACGGTTGTAAAAACTCAGAAAGGCGACTCGTTGAGGAGACGGTGGAGGTGGTAGGAGTCTCTTCTGGAACTGGTGTGATTGTACTTCTGGGAGAGGATTACGAAGAGTACACTGTTCCAGAAGCAATGCATTCAGGAGACCGCGAAGACCTTGTGGCACAGCTGCCACTGAAAATGAAAATTAAACACATCAACAACCGGGTGCTAAGCATCAAAGAGTAGAATTTAAAAAGATAAAGTTCTGTGGTAAATTTGAGTAGCTGTGTGTAGGTAGGATTTTTTTCTTCCTTTTTTAAATGATCATTTGTTCAGTTGCTTAGTTTGTGTGCTTGTTTCATATTGATTTGTTTGTTTATATGTAAATGTTTTTCAATTGATTCATTCAATTGATTCATTCAATTGTTCAATAGTTCTGCTGTTTACTTCATATTTCTTGTTTAATAATGTACACTTACAATTGTAGTTATTTTTATTATCATATTTAAGTCGTAACATAATTCTCAGTCATGTCAGTTTGATGCTTTTCACATGCACACCAGACACAGCCTATATATTAGTATGACAGCATAACATTTTCATATGATAATTACTTACTTTTTTTCATCACATTATATTAAGTTACAAACCTTTTTTGTCCTCTTAGCAGGTTTAACAAGGTTTTACTGAAAAGCAATACACAATATATGTATACAAGAAAAAAAATGCAATCATTATCTAACATCAAATGTGTAAGTGTGAAGTGTTTTATAAATATAATTTTTTATAGAATAAAGGAATTAATATTTGATACTGTGATAAACACCAGGGCAAATTCAAAAATATGAATGGCTGTTTGAAACATTTAAATACTGTTCTATGAAGGTAAAATTATGCCAAAAAGATTAACACGCACAAGGTAAGATCTGTGAAAGTGCACATAAGATTGCAAGCATAAATTCATTTAGCAAATGCAAGAGAAGATTTGTACACATGGAAACTGCATTTCAAGTGTAAGAAAAAAAGATTTGCAGCATTTCACTGTTTTTCATAAGTGTAATTCATGTACTGTAAAACTGCAGTTTCATGCTAACACAAAATACACATGATCTTTATTCTTTTCATCTTTATTTTTCTGCGGTTTCACAATACACGAATTACACTTACGAAGAACAGTAAAATGTTGCAAATGTTTTTTGTTTTTTTTCTTTCTCACACTTGGAATCTGATTTATACCTTTACAAATCTTGCTGTTGCAAATCTTAGCTTGTGCATGCACATTTTTTGCCATCTACCTTCAAACATTATAAAAATGCCAAGTGGTCTAGAAAGAATAAAAATCAAACTCGCCCGTGATTCAGCGATTATCAGTGTTATCAAACTCTCTTGGTGCTGCCTTGTACTAGCGACAACACCTTTAGCATTTTGTCGTCGGAAATTGAGTTTGAGACCAATGTTCTAAACTGTTTTAAATGTCAAAGCATTTTTCTGTATTTGTTTTCGTAAAAACTACAGATTTTTTTTGTTTTTGTTTTACAGTTGTTTGTTTTTGGTCACCACTATGCTGAAGAGTGGAGTCTGTTTAAGTCAAGGTCAAGCAATGGGTTGGTGATGTTATGCTGCATGTTGCTTTGTTTGAAAGCACTAAAGCATCTGACGTGGAGCACTGCTTATGTAATTAATTAATGATAAGCTACAAAATTTAAGTAAATATAGCTTTTTCACACATTAACTCATTGGGGTCAACGGTCGCGCCGGCGCAACCAGCTCACTTTTTTTAAGATCAGTACAGGAGACACTAAAAATACTGTTGATTTTGGTCACACAAATAAGTGTTCTATATCGTTCGAAACTGTTAAGTGTCTACTTTTATTTGTGTAAACTCGCAATAACAACAAAACCTTGTGCTTTTGTAAAATAAAGAAAACAAACAGGGTGCGTTCTCAGTCTTCTTCTTGGTCTCTGTGAATATCCATCTGAAACGCGTCACTGAAATGAACAGAAACTCTGTGAATACTTTACACAGAGACATGAGAGATATATCTATAGATTGGGATGTCTACTTTTAAATTAAGTATGTCTTATCGAAAAGAAATATTCTGTGACAAAGTAATCCGTATGAAACAAACACGATGTTCAGTCTTTCCCGTCTAAACTCATTATCTCTAATGTGATCCCACCCACACGCGGCTCACGCCCTTCATATGATAATATCCACGTGAGACGAGCACACATTTAAACGCCCAATGTAACAAAGCGTAAGGATAGTCAAGTTCATCTACGGTTCGTTTCTGGAAGAAGACGCGCTGAGAGGAATAAGCCAGAATTTACCTCAGAAGAAGAAAAAGACGTGACGCGCGCTTCATCCAGCGGAGGAGATCATTCTGATGAGTAAATATTGTTTATTTTTTGCATTAGTTCACGTGTTATTGTGACATAAACATAAACACATTTACTAGTTGGGTTTTTCCCAAACTATAATTCCTGACTAAAATGTTTGAAATGAGTGAAGCATTTTGAATATGATAGACAATTCATTGTATCTAAATTTCTTATGATGCGATGATGTTTTCATGCTCTATTCAATATAAAACAATACGATATAGAGGAGGGACTTTGTAGAAAACGAAGCGTTTGAGAGAGGCGGGGCATAGAGGACCTACAATAATGTACAGTATTTGAAAAATAATGTGTTTTTTGAACATTAAAGCATGTCAACATATTCTGTTACACCAAATACACAAAATAATGATCTTTAAAAAAGCATGTTAAAAACCTTTAACTAAAGCATGTGATTATCTTCAGAGATGAAATGGTTTCTCATGGTTCTGCAGGTGGCAGTGGGACTTCAGTTGGAGGGTTCGACTCGTTGCTAATTATTAAATCACGGCAGAACAACACCGGTTCATCACCGAGACCCAGTCTGTACTGCCACAGATATAAACTCCTGTGTGGCTTCAGCTCAAATGATAGCAGTTCTTCTACATCGGTCGCGTCATTCCAGGTTTCCTTCGTAGCGCACACCTGTGCACCTCCATATTCTGCAGAAAAGGAGAACTGCCATTTTGCAATTAACCCTGTGAGATCTCCAGAATAGATCAAGACTGACGGAGATATCTTCCAGTTGTGTGTCATCTGTGTCATCTTCTCCTTGTTGTAACCGATCTTCTTAATGATTTTTCTCTGCCATGTCACTGGTGTGTCACTGTCGTTAGTTATAGTTTTAATATTCTCCCACCTGCCAAAGGCTGGACCTCTAGTTATCGACAGACCGCCAGGCAGGAAGTTTACAACATCAGGGTGAACAGAATAGTCCACAAGACCATCGTCTTTCTCAAGGTCGGCGCCTTTGCAGTATTCGACTCCCCAATCTGAGACTGGCTTCAGGAAGCAGCAGCATTCTGACAGACCCCAGTAATAGAGTCCGATGCTGGATTTAGGGTTCAAATTGATTTTTACATCAGTGGAGATGCTACCCAGGCCAGATGTTAGTCTGCAAATTCCCCTACGTTTGAAAATGACAGCAAAGAACTTATTAATGCCTAAGTAGTGGTCTCCATGTTGGAAGTCGGGATCAAGGTCTTGAACAACAGCGTTAGCATCCGTTGACAGATCAGTGACTCTGCGGAACGATTTAGCCTTAATGATGTAAAAGTAGCCTTCCATATCAGCAAGATAATGGTCTCCGTTTTGGCAGGAGGGGTGCAAACTGAAAATAGTGAGGTCTGAACATTTGTTTAAATCACTCGTTTGCATGTAACAGCCGAGATCAGAGCGGATTATATACGTGTAGGTTTTCCCTGCACAGATGTCGACACCTTTAGTTTTGCTTCTGGGGATAATGGGCCTCATTTATCAATCTAACGTAGAAACGAGCGCAGATCTGTGCGCACAAATCAACTTACGACAGAGTTCACGTGTGATTTATGAAACATTCGTATGCCGCCAATCTCATCGTACGAATGATCGCATGTTGATAAATGTGGCGCCAGAAAACTATCGTCATTTGAATATCACGCCCCTAAAAACACCCGGTTTAGAAGCCTCGCCCTAGAGTTTACGACACGGAGAAACGAAACCCGGCCAAAAAGAGGAAGTAATCTCGCTAAAGAGAAATTGATCTTACTCCGCTCACGTCCATATTGATAAATTCCAAGTTTTGCGTTGAAACGACCGTACGCTCAATTTTCTGTCGTACGTTCGTTTCGTAAATGAGGCCCAATGTCTTTCATCGTGCCTTAACCTGCAACACAGACCAACACAGACATATTAAGCATCATCATATCACTAATTCTAGATATGACTGATATGTGACAAACTACAATATAAACTTTAGTTCCGATTTTACACTATTCGGAAAACCCCAATTCCGAAATTCCTTGATTTTATACGTTTTAAGACTATAAAAACCATTAGACACCTTGGAAAAATCAGAAAATATG
>NW_015507412.1:14260-48798 GCF_001515645.1 Sinocyclocheilus grahami | reverse complement strand
TTCGAGAGAGAGAGAGAGAGGTGACAGTTGCCTGTGTGGATTAGCCTACCTGCGTCTGTGCATCTCTCCAGTAGGATATTAATCTATTTTATTAATAAAAGTCACGGGGCAGCATTCTCAAGAAGTTTGGATCCCTCAGAATTTTTGTACACGTGCGCAGCGCATTTTTATTTTGGTCACAAACCAAAATAATAGACATGATTTTCTCAGGCCACATGTAAAATCATATGAATTGTTATAAAGATTATTACAATGAATACGTATGGATGGCAGTTGATTACAATATTTCAGTTTATTTCCATCATTAGTAACAGTTTCCCCTGTGGGACAAATAAAGTTAATATTAGTCGTATATTAATAATAGGCTACTTCATTAACTTTGTTATTTACTATCCCTGTTGTATAATAATCGTCATAATCGTAAAACCGTGATTATTCCTCAGACAATAACCATACCAACAAAATCTATAATCGTTGCATCGTTGTGAAAGTGAATCATGAGCGGTGATGCAGCCGGAATTTCAGTGCATCTCTAATTATTGGTGACATTAGAAATGGATATTATATAATAGCTGCTTTTTTGAACATTTTAGCAATTTAAAATTATTAAAAAATGATTTTTTACACGGCACCCCGGTTGGGAAACACTGCTCTAAATAATGCCGCGAGTGGGGCTTGAGGAAGTGACCTGATGCAGCCCCTGAAGCCAGACACAGGAAACAGAAATACTGCAAAATAATAATAATAATAACAAAATAACGTTATAACATTTCGTTTCGTCTTGTTTTGGTCAACGAAAAGGAAGAGACATTTTAGCATAGTTTTTATTTTGTAAACCACATTTCGTCTCGTTTTTATTCGTCAACAATATTACATGACCAGCATTTTCGTCTCGTCTCGTTTTCGTCACGTGATAAAGGTTCGTTGACGACGATATTTAGTCATAATTTTCGTTGACGAAAGCAACACTACAGCTACGTCAACTCAAATTCAGTTGTCAGTTGAACTTGGTCGACATCATGGTGAACGTTACCTCAGCGCAGATGAATTCTATCGTGTCATTGAAAGAAATACCATTCAGTCGTCGTTGCAATAAAGATAAATTGGCAATTAAAGAATTAGGACCACCAAGACCAAATTTAAATATCAAACAAGTATCTACAAAGGGCATAAAGTTGTATAAACGGGGATTTTCGAGGACGAAAATATGAGCGGAAAAAATGAGTGGAAGAAAATCAATTTGAAGGGGTGACCTATCCTCATTAATCATGCAAATATTTGCCCCCCCTGAGAGAATTTAATGCACAATTTATGAATCTGTAAATGTCTGACCAAACAATTAAAATGTTAATTATGCAAGAAAACCTTGTGCTTTGGTCATCCGAACAACTTATTTAGACTTTATTTAATGAGTAGATTATGCACACATTTGAATAAAGCCAAATCATTTTTTTGTAATAAGTAAATACGTTCGTTGACTTGAGACATAACACATAAGACACTCTTTTTCACCACCTGCTGCCGTATTTATGTAATATGAAGAAATGGTCACTGAACGAATCAGTGAACGAATCATTTTGGTGAACGAACTGAAAATGAACGAATTTCTTGAAAGAATCAAAATTTCCATCACTAATCTACAACATAATCTGTGTCTCATTGTGTGAACATGCATACACTGTTACTTAATAGATACTGTGTTAAGTAATATAGTTCAACCTTTTCATTACTGTGCGTGCGTGTGTGTGGCATCATATTCTCCATCATGGAACTGTTCTGATGTCAGCCATACATTTCATGTTGGCTGAGACTCCTGACAGCATAGAAGCCGTGAAGGCCTTTAAGTGCACAATTGAGAAATTTTTTTTAATTCAATTTAAGTGAACAATCTTTTTTTTTTTTTTTTAAATAACCTTTGCTGCATGTGGATTCTCACCTCTTTGTGAGAATCCACATCCACAAGGAAGGAAGTGAGACCAAGTGGCCATATCTTAACAGAAAGAGAAGAGAAAGTGAAACCGAGGATTGAGATCTCAACTCAGTGAAGCAGCCGTAATGACATTGTGTGCAAAAATAAATGGCTTGTTTTGTGAATACTCTACGCCACGAATACTAGTGGTAAAATCCTGGAAAATCGGACTCATATATCGCATATATCAGTACATAGTGCTGGTGTATATTTTATGGTAAGTTGGTTAAGAAACATTCTTAGAAAATACTTCACAGTCAACAATTTACAATGTTGTCTTTATCAAACTTAAATGCTATCTAAACACATGACAAGCACACTATTAATTTCAAACACCTTCAAAGAAATCCAGCATATAATAATGTTTAATTGTGTTGATATGTACAGGTATGTGGCTTGGAGGGGAGGCCACCAGGACACTGACACTGTTGTCAGCTCTGTCACAAGCAAAGTGAAAGGCATAGCTTTAACAAACACCAGCGGGCTTGGTGAACAGGTTTGGGATGTGGCTGACTACATCGTCCCACCTCAGGTAGTCTGGTTATAGATTTTTTGTTTTTTTGTTTTTGCACAACTGAACTCTCTACAGTCCCAACACATCACCTCATGGTTTACAGTGAAGTTACTGGCTGAAGTATATTTTTGAGTCCTCATACACTGTTTTGTTTGCTCTAGTCTACAGTTTAAAATGTCAATACTTTTTTATACTATAGTGAAGTGGTTCTGATTCGGTTTTTTGTGTTATTCAGGGTGTCCGCGGGTCCTTAAAAAGTCTTAATGTCTTCAATAACGTTTTCCTAATATAAGGCCTTAAAAAGTCTTAAAATGTCTTAAATTCGGATTCGATGGGTTTTAATTATTTTTGGTCTCATTACCGCTAAAATATCTTCAGTCTGACGGAGCTAATGACTTTACAATCATTGGACAGACCGAAGCGGTAAATTACTGCGTCATCAGAGAGAACTGCAGTAAGTTAGCAGAATACAGAACACAAGCTCGCGCTGCTGAGGCTCACTCTGTTTGTCTCGAGACTTCAGAACAAATGAGCGTGACCGCACACATAAACTCAGAAGAAACACTCTGAGGTAACAATTCTAAATGTTTAGTTTATTCATAACATGATATAGTTAAGTAACACCATGACAAGTGAGCTATTTTGCTCAATATTCTCACGACGCAAAAACAAACAAACATTCAAAACAGCTACAGAGTGCATGCATTACGTGAAGTCCAGTGCGCTCTGCCTGATCACTGCTTGATTCAGTCTATTAAAATACATTCAGAATGATCACAAACTCAAGACATGGGGGCAGAAAATGTGTATATTTATACCACTTCATATAGTTAATCAAGTTCACACGGAAGAGTGCCTTTTTTCTCCAAAAATTACCATATACAACTGTGACAACAATTACAACAGTTCAATAAACTAGAAGGTTTATTAAGAGACTTACGTTTTAGACACCATATTGCCTGTTTTTGTACTATTTCGCCAACAAAATAATTCCAAACAAAGCTACAGCGCTGTTTTGCGTCTCTGAGCAACATGACAGTGTTTCGTTCCTGAATGAATCAACTGTTTAAATGATTCGGTTCAGTCGCAATGACTCACTTAACAGTGACTTACTGCCACCTGCTGGCGCTTTTAATTTCACATTTAAAGTATCTTTTCATTTTTAAATGATTTCAAATATCAGTATTCAATGTTTTGTTTAATATATCAAAACCAAAACCAAACAAAGTAGTTTCGCTTTCACAACGAAGCACACAGCGTCTTCAGGACATGGCGGCAGCGGCAACAATACTACAGTGAGAATAAAAAGTTACGCCTTCTTTCTTTGCATGAACATTTGGGCGGCGTTATGCAAATCTTCCCACAGTGAGGTAGATATGTGGGGGCGTGTTAGAACGAGCCGTTTTAGGTAGGTGTGGTTAACCTTTATAAAGAGTATCTCTTTTGATTTGACTTTAGTCTTTTCAAGTCTTTTAGTCTTCTTTATGCACCAAGAGTTTGTAACACTCCAAAGAGAAAGGAAAAATTTAAATCGCATCATATGACCCTTTTAAAATATTTACAGTCATAAGGTACCAGCTCAGAGAACGGACTCGGATCCCCCGAAGTAAGCCAAGTTTCAGTGACAAACAAGAAGTCAAGGTCGCAAGAAGTAAAAAAGTCATTAAGGATAAACATATTGTTTACCATTGATCTAGCGCTGATCAGAGCCATCCTGATCTGCAGCGAGTCCACGATCGGCTGGAACACATTCTGCCTTGGCGGAGACGAGGGGAGCAAAACATTGGAGGTTGATCTGGCCGATCTGACACAATCTGTAAAATCCACACGTACGCTGGCTCCAGTGAACGTCGCACAAAGAAGCGATTGAAATGTGCCTCATAAGCGTGTAGGCCCACGCCAGACAGGGATCCCAATTTAGACAACAGAATCCGCTTGAGCTTGACCACGATACCTCCACGTCATCCCCGTCTCCTGTGGCACTTCCTCGCCGGTAAAAGGCACGGTGCGTGGCCCAAATAATCAGGTATAGCCGTCAATGATGGCGGTGGAACAAACAGACTACCACTTTGGACATGATTAAATAGCTGTTTGGTGGTATATTTAATGTCAAGCAGAGTTTGTCTATCATACGTTAAAAGTGACGAAGCATTTCGTAAAATAACAAACATAAAACATTCGAGATGTAATGATTGACCGCGAGCCGGTTGAAAATCGATTCAAATATGTGACGATTCAAATTGGTTGAGATGCTAAACAAATCGCGATACAGTTGGGGGTAGGAGTTTATATGAATGTATCTCTGAGGGGAACTAACTGTCTTTAGAAAAGTTTACGTGGTATTTTCTGTTCATCTTGCCTCCTGAACATTTACTGTATAGTTTGTAATCATGAGAAAATCAAATCATGAAATCAAAATCATGAATCGAATCGAATCATGAGTTGAGTGAATTGTTACATCCCTATAAAACATAGTAAAATAAACAAACGGGAAGACACCCCAGGCAGCGAACGGCAAGCCACACACATCGGTGCCATCGTCCAATCCAATGTAGTATGGATGTGACATGGTCAAGATCATTAAAGAGCAGATCATATGGGTTTTCGAAAAATATCTCTTTTGCAGTTTGTAAGGTAGCTATCCTTCAATGTAAACAGTCTGCAAAGTTGTTAATCAAAAAAGTGCATGATAAATAAAGATATTGTCTCTCAAAAGGAAGAGTCGTCTCAGAATCACCTTAACGAGTTGTCATATTTTCGAATCTTCTGCCCGTTACCGGTATACGTCACTGGGTAACATATTAGCATAATCCCCGCCTGCCCACGAAATACGAACACTCTCTGTGTCGAGAAGATGCTATGTTCCACGATAACACAGCAATACAATTCGAACCTTTTGTTGTGCTCGTTATTTTTCCAAGGACTGCTTCTCTAATCTTGCCTTTTATCTTTGTTGGCTTCTAATCTTCTTTATTTGGACCAACAACCGTCTCCAAATCACAACCTATAAGTATGATTGATACGTTATGTGTACATTTTCAATTGAGTGCTCAAAATATATATATATTTTTTGTGCTAATATGTGATGAATACCTAGTGTAGCTTTAGGTTTCCAGGTAAAGCACAATATTACTGTTTTACTGAAATAGTTCTGATAATTCGCTGTGAACCCACAATTTCCTAATGTGTCAATTAATGTAGACTGTCGTTGTTCTAATTAGCCTGCTTCGTTTAATAATAAATAATGCAGTGTAGCGCACAGACTTTATAATCATTGTGAAAGTGTTGTTTATGTAGTTATAGGGTTAACGCAGAGTAAAAGACCCGGTAGAGAAAGACAGTTAGTCTGGTGCGCATGTGATACAGCTGTTCTGTGTTATAATTAAAGGTTAAGACACAGAGTGTCTTTTGTCTGTCGTTCTTCAGACATTACAGTAGACATATTTTGGTTTTCAAACTGTATTGTTTCATCAGTTAGTTACGTTAGCACTCGGCTAACGTATCCACCATTATTGTTTTGTTAAGTGTTTACAGTTTAGCAGCTAAACTTTAGCTGTGGGCACGATTCGCTTGCATAAGTGTTAAACAAAATGTTTTTATGTCATTATTTTAAGAACTGATTGGAGCACTATAGTATTGTTTTATGTAAAGGTGCATGCTAGGGTTGCCAGGTTGTCACAACAAAACCCGCCCAATTGCTACTCAAAACTAGCCCAATCGTGTTTCGAGGATGGTCCCCCTTTAAAAATCGCGTTCTGGGGTGAAAAATACACGCTTTCAGTCGGGGTTCCCCTGGTAAATTCGCATTCCAGTGCCTAAATATGATGTTATTGGGGTCGCTACAACCCACGACATCAAAAATAACCACAGACTTGGCAACACAGATGTTAGCTCTCGCTAACTTGCTCAAGCGCTCCTCTTTGGTCAGCTGGCCAAGCTGGTTGTGATTGGCACAATCAGAGAAGAGTAGGCTCATGGAAGGGAGGGATTTACAGACATTTCGCTCAGAACTGAATCGAACGAACTGTTTCGAAATCATGGACAAATGACTCTATGTATAAATGTATATTCTGGGAAAATTACAGTGTTTTCTGACCTTAGATGCATTTAAACCTGTTGTAGGGGACTCCAACACAATATTAGGACACTTAAAAAAAACATATGACCTGCTCTTTAAATGTAAATGATCACTTGAAATTGGAGTCAGATTGAACACGGAGCTAGACTAAAATTTAAACAAAATCCTGATCAATTTAGAAGCGCAAGTAAAAGACCGAATACGCATGTAACCTTCGACCAGGCTGCTGGATTCCGCTTTTTGGGCCAGTGGGTGGAGTCTTACACCTACAATTGATTTACCTGTTTTTTTAGTGTTCCGGTCATAACATGTGAAAGTGAAACCATCCATGTTCAATACAGTATCCTCACGCAACCATGTTTTAGTAAAACATAAGCTTGTGTTCTGATCAACACAGAAAGTTAATCCATTTTATTCCGCAATGACCACCCTTTTGACAAAACAAAAGCAGGTAAAGAGAGCCTACTTCCCTGTCTTC
This sequence comes from Sinocyclocheilus grahami, assembly GCF_001515645.1. NCBI lineage: Eukaryota > Metazoa > Chordata > Actinopteri > Cypriniformes > Cyprinidae > Sinocyclocheilus > Sinocyclocheilus grahami. Next base: position 41,759 of record NW_015507412.1, on the reverse strand, counting down.
TCACCCTGTTCCTGATTCCACCTTTAGTCCCCCTTTTCCGAAGGATTCTTATCCTTAGCAAATGCTTGGGGATTAGATCCAGAAGTGGTGATATAGTTGATATTTTAGATGAGGCTTTTCGAAGAACTATGCTCATCTAGCGTAGGTCAGGTCAGCCAGAGCGTAAATTATAATAACTGAGTTGATGGTTTGTAAATCTGCCAGTGAACTCCAGCACAACCAAACAGGTTGAACCCAGAAAAAAATCCACAGAAACAAAGTCCAGTGTTTCAAAGTCATACACATCATGGTAAACTGCACAACTTGTGCATCGAGCTCTAAGTCCAAAACAGGAACAACAGACATTAAAGGCATGTGCGGTAGTGGTAGCCCAAACCTACTGGTCCATCCAGCTCCGGAACAGCTCACAATCCTCCTGCTGTGCCTGGAGGAGGATCTGGAACTGACGTTCCTGATCATTCGTCATGTCCAGTAGCGCCAGATGGTGTTCATGGTGGAGGCTTGTGCATTTTATTAACAAACAAAGGAACATAAAGTTGCTCTGGGTGCATTTCCATAAACAGTCACTTTTCAGATCAAGTACTGCCTTTCTCGGTTTTCCGCGGCTCCACAAACATGCACAATCTCAGGCCAATCTCTCTCTCTCGCTTCCCATTTCCTGGTGGCTTTTTATTCGGTCTCTCCATGCCAATTACTGCAATCAGACACAAGTGTTGTCATTTTGCACTTGACCTACTCACTTGCCACTCGTCTCCCGTAACGCCTGTTTCACACCTACTCTGTCTGCAGTGCGTATGCAGTCCGTGTGCGTTACGTATGTGGTGCAGAAGCAGCACGGACTCATTGTGCTTTCACACAGGACGCGTTTGCAGTTCGCTCCTGATCCGCGGCTGTATATCACAAACACAACATTTATCCATTATTTTGATTTCAAATCCAAACGTAGTTAGCCTATACTGAAAGTGCTTTTTCAGTATTGTGATCCTCTTTTATCACAGTACAGTTAACACAATCTTTCATAGATATATTCACGTTTAAACTCAATTAATAGCAGCGTATTAAATGCATTTGACTTTTAGATGTGTATATTAAGTTGCTCAAGCAAGTGGAAACACATTTAAATACAGCATATAGCTTTCTTGTGTTAGGTTATCACAAATATTTTAAATTAAAACTTACCACTGACAGAAACAGTCGGCTCTCGTGCCTTTTACATTTAAAACTTTATTACAAACAGTCCAGCGGGTCTTTTTCTACCTCCACAAGACACACGTGTATATGTTGCCTTTTATATCTAAAAGTGCACTTTTATTTGTTTTAAACCTAGCCAAAAAGCCCGTGAAACACAGTAGACTTTAATTATATCTGTTTATTGTGAAATTACTACATTTCAGTCTCAATCCATGTTCATTTTTACCGCGAACAAAGCGCTGTCACTTTAATTCAGCGCGTGCAGCACAGCAAAAATAGACTCGGTGCGTAAACGATCGCTGCACTGCTGCAGACGCGCCGCTCCTGTAGCGCACTGCCGGATCGCAACCGCGTGCAGTGTGAAAGCTCTAATCCTTTAACATGGGTGCGTAAAAAAACCCCGCAATGCACACGCACTGCAGACGGAGTATGTGTGACCCCTTATTGACACTGCACACGTCTGCGGCGCGTTACGGCTCCGAAGAGGTTTTGTTACGTCCTCCATGCGGTGCCAACTCACACCAGAAGCGGATCAGAAGCGCAGCGGTAGGATTCGCGAGACCACGTGATTTGCCTGTCAGATGTTGTGTGGTTGCGCATTGTCCTTGTAAAAAGGATTTGTGATGTCATATAACATGTGTTTTTGTATTGGATGAAGGATGAACAGCTCATCGTCCATTTCAGGCCTCCTGCCAAGGATATATGACCGTGAAATACGATCTGGTGTAAACACAAGCATTCCGGTAGCCGCGTCGGAGCCGTAACGCACCGCAGACGTGTGCAGTGTAAATAAGGGGTGAGGGGTGAAACAGGCGTAACTATCTGCTGCTGTAGACCTCGCTGAACCACGCCCCCCACGCCACATGCTCGTTTAATGCACTTAAATGGCAAACGGTCCAGCAGAAGTTTCGATTTGAGCCATTCACTATAGGCTTTTCATTTTATAGGCTTTTGGTGTGCTAATTGTGAAGGCTTGCACAGCGACCGTAAGGCTGTTTAAAATGCTTGACCACTCTCCAAACTTAGGAGAAGTGATTAGTCAGCATACCTCTTTCTATTTTTGTTGTTTAGATTTTTATTTGCTGCCTGAAGGATTGTTTCATTTACGATCTATTGCAATCTTATTTTTATTCGTTATCATTTGTATTTTGATTCTACTTATTTGAAATTAGAATAATAGCTGTCGGCTAAGAAGCTGCTTTTGATATTTGTATTGCTTGTTTACAGCACTGTCCCACAGTAGTTTCGATTTGAGCCATTTGCCTGCTATAGGCTTTTGGTGTCCAAACCTGTTTTCCCTCAAGAGTCGATAAGTTATGTATTTATTGCAAAATCCGCTTTTACATGGTGTTTGAACATAAATGTGTGTTGGCAGTGTGTGAAAACAACCACTCTACAATGATAAAATATCCCCCCATATTAATTTTTTTAATCCCCATTAATCCAAATCAGTCTCATTAGACATGCCATTTTGATTCTCTGGGCAGTGTGACGTCACACTGCTTAGGCCCTGCCCATGGCCGATGACTGACAGTCCTGCATTGCCATAGTTACCGCCCTCAGCCAGTTTTCTTTGGTTGTATGCTGTTCTCCATTTTTCTCTGCGCTCGACCACTCGAGCAGTTGTAATGTCAACAATGTCTCGAAAGCAATCCCAGTGTTCTGTGTTTGGATGTAATGTCATTAACATCAGAGCCATTGAGGATGCAGTGGATTAATTTGCTTTTTGAAGGTTATGTGCCTCAAAATCTACCTAAATACGTTTATGTCTGCACAAATAATTTCACTTCAGACTGCTTTGTGAACAAGGAGCAATACAAGGTAGGCTTGGTGCTTAGCTAACGTTTTAACTCTATTTGTGAGCATTTGTGAAGTGCATAGCGAATGTTATGAAAGTATTTGTGTGTATACGTGTTGCTCATCCGTCACTGCAAATAAGTACATAAATGTATCAAATAAGCATTCCGAGACATCCTGGTTCATTCTCATAGGTGTTTCTTCTGCCGGAGTCTCTCCTTCCTCTGTGTCTGACTCTGGTTCATACATGTACAGCTGAACACCAGTTTTCCCGCTCTCGGTCATGTTGCTTCTACCAGCTGTTTATTGCTGTAGGTATGCAAAGCAGAAATGTATACACTACTCTCTCTTCTGAAGACGGGGCAGGAATATGTAGCTCATTTGCATTTAAAGTGATACACAGACAGCAACGCTAACTTGCTGCATCCTATCTGCACCTCTTTCTTTTTCTGTGCTTCTCTGGAATTGTCAGTGAGCTGTCAACAATGCAAACTTCATTCCAGCAATCGCTTCGCAGTCTACTCTTAGTATTTTGGGCTTCACTGACACCTGCAGATCATCAGGTTGGGAGGGATGGGGGCACTTGTCCCCTCATTTCTTTTTTGCTCATATCTCTACAACTGTACAGGTTAAAATCTAAATTCTTTCTTCTCTGCTTCAAGCTGAACAAAACCGATTTTTGCCATGCATAAAATTATTCCACCATTTCGAGCTTCTTTATAAACCTGCATTTTCAAACTTGTCCTAGCCCATTTGTCCAATTAACACCAAATTTTCATCTAGAGACCCTGATGACAAAAAGTTATCAAAAGAATTTTGATTCATTAAACGGTTTAGAGGTTATAGTGTTATAAGTGCATGGAGCTATGGCTACAAAATGTATTGGCATATATCTTCTAAACGGTTTGACCAGGGCCGTGCAAAGACCTTTGGAGGGGCAGGTGCTCAAAGTATAAAAAGGGATTGATAAGTAGCCTATAAATCGGAGGATGAGAAAATCAGTATAAGCCTGTTTTATCAGTGTTGTGATAATTATTTTTAAGGCACTCTGTTTTTTAAATAAATACTGTAATAATAAAAGTTCAAAGTAATAGTTTGTAGTCAGATAACATAAAGACAAGACCCCTCGACACCCTTTAAACATTTCCCAATCAAACAGCAAGAACAGGCACCTTTGTTTGTGTGTAGAACGCTAGCTGCATTTTTTATATTTAATTTTAAAGAAATGTAATTTCGTCCCCCGCACTTTATTCGGGCCGGTGTGTTCACATAGAGGTTTCTAGATTTAAATTCAAAGAGGCAGCATCGATAGTCTATGCATGACCTGACCTTTTATTCGTATCCAAAATGAGGAGAATATGAATATCTGGATGCAGTGTATGTTTAATTCATACTCAAAGCCGGAGGGCGCTCTCGAGCAGAAAGTCCAAAACAGACTCATAGAAGGAATGACTTATGACGTGCAGGAAACCCTAATATGGACAAAGGTTATGCTGTAGCTGAGCTGAATAAAAAGCAGAAAAAAATGTGGACTATAAACACAAGATTGCAAAAATATACAGTTTGTGTTTTTCAAGTTATCTCCAGGTAATAAATAAACTATATGAATAATGCAGTACTGATTGACATATTATTTACTATAGAAACTATAAAATATATTTCCTGCATTATTCTGTGATAAAAATGGGGAAAAGGTGTTCGTAGTAGCCTTTATAAACCAATCATAAAATTGTCATTAGGAAAATATTGAACAAAAATATTATAGCTCCTTGCTGCAGCTACTTCCACAGGCTACACGCAACAATATAAACAACAGCTGTGCATGCTCTCTTCACGTCGTTCTTGTAAAATACTAATAATTTAATAATATAAGTAAACAAGCACACCGCTCTGCTGAGAACTCCACTTACTTAGCCATGGACATTATGAAGGCATCCTGGTAGTGCCTAAATTAAAGGTGTCTGCACGTGAGGGATCGTCCCGGATGAGATCGTCAGGTGAAAGGTCATCATCATGTGGATAATTTTATTTACAACTAAATTATTATTCATTAGTTTTACTAATAGTTAGATTGGGCAGGCCTTCACAAAACGGCGTTTAATTACAAAAAAAATATTGCCTTGACAAAAGGGCACTTTGGGCATCAAGGGGAAAAGGGGCAGGTGCTCAAGCACCCACTGCACCCCGCTCTGCACGTGCCTGCTGCAGAGCACAAATTCCGAATGGACACCACATAATACACAATATTTTATGACATGACACCCATATCTTGTACCTAACCTGCCTAAAAAGATATGTTTATGATGTGTGTAAAGATAATCGATTATGCTAACATGTGTTGGTTCACCCTCAGCCTATGGTTAGTGGTGCCATCTAGCGACTTGGTGTGGAGCTCCTGAGCCCACAGTATTCTTTAAAAAAAAAAATTTTTTTTAACTAAGTAGTGCTGAAATTAAGTATTGGAGATGTAATGTAGGGAAGGAATGACATTGGAAATCATATTCAACATCAGCATAAGACAGCTTTGTACAAAGTAACAACCTATTTACATATGCATTTAGTTATGCCACAGCCATATCTGCCTGTAGCCCAAGACTGGTTGCCCACTGAAACAAAGCAGGGTGGAGCCTGGTCAGTAACAGGATGCAGGCCCAGCGTCAAGAGGGGGCTTGGGGGGGGGGTTAGCATCCTAAAACCCCCTGCAATGATTTAAAGGACCCACCCCTCCACCCCCAAAATACGATTTTAAATCCCACCAATCTTTCTTATGTGATGCACTCATGACATGTGATCCAGGAAAATCATAACGTCATTGGTGACGCGAGTACCCATCACTACACTATTTTGCCTCTCTAGGTTGGCGAAAGCAAATTCACTACACTATCATCATGGCTTTAAAAATCATGAGGAAGCATTTCAGGTTTCACTGATCACAGTTACATGTTTTTGCATGATGCAGGAGGACGATTCTTTCTTTCTGATGACCAACATGATCATCACACCAAACCAAACACAGTCAAAATGTGCAGAGGTGAGACATAAAGGAGAATGTGCTCTTTTTTCATCACTACTCTTTTCTGAGCTTCCAATTAGACACAGGCACAAAAACACAACTAAAATGACACTTTATTGTCTCAAATTCTTAGTAATGAAATGATGTACATTTTATAATTAAACTTTTAAACAAAATAAACCTGCAAGATTTGCATTTTGGACCTTAAGAGATACTGTGTGATACTGCTTAATTTGGCATCTCTAGAAGATTTTACTTTCTCTTCACACAGGATAGAAGGTCTATATAAATTCAGATATAGGGCCAGATATACTAACAGCTTGCACCAGCACAAACCCTTTTTTGGCACTATAAACTGCTGTCAGGATTTAGTATTGGCTTTGACTTAGTTTTACATTTGATAATTTTTATATCATATTACTTGGAATTGTTTTTAATTTCACTTAGTATCCAACCCGGAAATCCATTTGCACATCTGACATGAACTGCACCAAAGGCTTTAAGGATGCTCAAGGGAATGGTATGGCTCAATTTGTACAATGAATAAAAAAAAAAAAAATGTGACTTGAAATCTATGTAGTGCTGACTATTTAGAACTGCCTCTGTTTTTAGGTGTTCAGACAGGTAGATGTGTCCATTACTCGGACTCCGTGAAGACATGTGAGGTGTTGGGCTGGTGTCCAATGGAGAAGAAAGATGATCCTCCAAAGTAAAACTCCCACCACTCCCCAACTTAAACTTAACAAAAAACATTTTGATACACGTTTCTTAATTTCAGCGCTAAAGTTACTCATAATATTTGTGTTTTTGCCTTGATATCTCAGTCCAGCACTCCTGGCAGATGCTGAAAACTTCACCATATTCATAAAGAATAATATTCAATTCGCCAAATTTGAATTCAACAAGTATGTTCTTAAGAGATCATCTTTATCTAACACATATTGCACAACCATTTTTTCTGTATTGTAATTACACACCATGTGCAACAGATGTGCTAAAAATCAAACTCGTTAATTTTACTTAATAAACTGAGGTAATACAGTTCTCCTTATTTCTTAATTTCTTGCAGAAGGAATATCCTACCTAACATGAGCAGCTCCTACTTGGCAACTTGTGTGTTCAACAGAAATACGAACCCTAACTGCCCAATTTTCAGAATCAAAGATATTTTTGAAGAGACACAAGAGGATTTTCAGACCGTAGCAGTCTATGTCAGAAACTTAATTATTTATTTTTTTTACATTGATTTTATCATGGATAATCATTAATCCTCTTATGATACTGCATGTTGATAAATGCATGTATTTCTTTGCTGTAGGACTGACTGACATCTTTGCATGTTTTCTTTGCTCAGGGGGGAGTAATGGCAGTGCAAATCCAGTGGGATTGTGACCTGGATAAGGACTTGTGTGTTCCCCAGTATTCCTTCCGCAGACTAGACAAAAAGGACCCAAAAAGCAGTGAAACCCCAGTGCACAACTTACGGTAATAGGTGTTTGTACTGTAACTGGTAAAGATGATTCCTCAGAAGAAGTCAACACATGTTGAAAATAAATGTGCGGTTTTGTGAAATCTTTACAGGTTTGCTAAGTATTACAAGAACAGTGATGGCAAAGACAGCAGGACCCTGATAAAGGGATATGGTATTCGCTTTGACATTCTTGTTTATGGTGAGGTGAGTTTTCCGAGTGTTTGATGTTTTCGGTTGGGGGTGCTGTGTGTGTGTGTGTGGTCCTGATAAACCCTACGTTATGGGGACAAAACAAAGATGGTAATATCTGAAATCCTTGTCCTTGTGGGGAAATTGTTTGGTCCCCATTTGGAAACAAGCTTATATATCGTACAGAATGAAGTTTTTTTGAGAATGTAAAAATGCCTATTAGGGCTATGGAATGACCGCATAAAACATGGAAACCCAACGTGTGTGTGTGTGTGTATATATATATATATTTATTTATTTTTTTTACAGGCAACAAAATACAGCCATATAAAAACAATTCTCAGCGTGGGTGCACTCTTGTCATTTCTAAGAGTGGTAAGTACATTTTCTAAGGACAGAAATAGAATAATTAAGGTCTACACAACTAATGCTAATCTTTTTTTCAAATGATCTTTGTGTGGCACTGAAGGCGGATTACATTTGTGACTTCTTTGTTCGCTTTACTGCGAAAGCTTACACAAAGAAGAAATTTACATATCTTGATGAACATGAACTTGTGAGTATTTATTTTCTCACTCAATTTACAAATACAGAATTAAAATGAGTTATTCTAGCTGATTATTTGTTACGGAGCATTAAAGGGGTCCTATTATGCTTTTTCACTTTTTCAAATTAAGCTTTAGCGTTAGTTCTGGCAGGTCACGTGAGTCAAGCTTGCATCAGCTGATTCTCAGCTGATCACATCTACCTATAGGAATACGACACCTATCGCAGCATTCCTACATAAGCTGTATTCAGATCGACCTGCACAGTGCAAACAGCCAAAACCTGGATATTTTAGGCAATATTAAAATCCTGGCCGGGACGTGTCCCGTATGAACGGTGCATATGGCCAACCTAGCAACGAGTGTTATCACTATGTCAGGGACATGCTAGCTTTCCCAAGGCAGACGAACTTAGAGTGGTTACAATCATCCGGGTTTAAATCACGCTCAAATTGATTTGATATTAATGCAATATTTACACTGAGGCTGGCAGCAGGTGGCTATGGTAAGGGGCGTGACATTTCCCGACCAGACGCCGAATGCTGCCAGTCACAACACACACTGGCCAAGCGAACCGATCACAGCGCACACCGGCCCGGCTAACCGATCACAGCACACACCGGCCCAGCTAACCGATCACAACACACACTGGCCCAGCTAACCGATCACAGCACACACCGGCCCAGCTAACCGATCACAACACACACTGGCCCAGCTAACCGATCACAGCACACACCGGCCCAGCTAACCGATCACAACACACACTGGCCCAGCTAACCGATCACAGCACACACCGGCCCAGCTAACCGATCACAACACACACTGGCCCAGCTAACCGATCACAGCACACACCGGCCCAGCTAACCGATCACAACACACACTGGCCCAGCTAACCGATCACAGCACACACCGGCCCAGCTAACCGATCACAACACACACTGGCCCAGCTAACCGATCACAGCACACACCGGCCCAGCTAACCGATCACAACACACACTGGCCCAGCTAACCGATCACAGCACACACCGGCCCAGCTAACCGATCACAACACACACTGGCCCAGCTAACCGATCACAGCACACACCGGCCCAGCTAACCGATCACAACACACACTGGCCCAGCTAACCGATCACAGCACACACCGGCCCAGCTAACCGATCACAACACACACTGGCCCAGCTAACCGATCACAGCACACACCGGCCCAGCTAACCGATCACAACACACACTGGCCCAGCTAACCGATCACAGCACACACCGGCCCAGCTAACCGATCACAACACACACTGGCCCAGCTAACCGATCACAGCACACACCGGCCCAGCTAACCGATCACAACACACACTGGCCCAGCTAACCGATCACAGCACACACCGGCCCAGCTAACCAATCACAACACACACACTGGCCCAGCTAACCAATCACAGCGCACACCGGCCAAGCTAACCGATCACAACACACACAGGCCCGGCTAACCGATCACAGCACACACAGGCCCAGCTAACCGATCACAACACACACAGGCCCAGCTAACCAATCACAGCACATTTCGTATTTCCTTCATTTGATACAGGAACTATTTGAGCCGTTCATACCAGACTGCGGAGAGAGGTGTTGTAATAATGTAAAATATGTGAAAAATAATGTGTTGTTCTAATAAGCCTGTTCTAGTACACCCCCAAAACAAAATCAAGACTTTGTAAAAGAGCATAATAGGACCCCATTAAAGGGTTTAGTTCACCCAAAAATTAAAATTCTGTCATTAATTACTCACCCTCATGTCGTTCCAAACCCACAAGACCTCCGTTCATCTTCTGAACACAAATTAAGATATTTTTGATTAAATGTGAGAGCTCTCTGACCCTGCATAGACAGCAACGCAACTGTAATGTTCCCAGGTCCAGAAACATAGTTACGACATCGGTAAAACAGTTATCAGTCAACGTAATCAGGGTTGTTTACGCTCAGGGGATAGTATGTAATCTACCGTAAACGACGCTGATTACGTTGATAACGCTCAGGGTTTAAGTGCGCACATGTGTCGTGGTACTCCCCAAAACAGAGGACGATGGTAACTCGGGGAGAAGAATTGTTGAATAAATTGTTATTTTTGTTTTACTTTGCGCACAAAAAGTATTCTTGTAGCCAGTGTTGCCAACTTAGCAATTTTGTTGCTAAATTTAGCAACTTTTCACTCTACCCTAGCAACTTTTTCTTCCAAAAGCACCTAGCAAAAAATTTAGCTATTTTTAAAATGTATTTGCCAACTTTTAGCAACTTTTGTTAAGTGACTCAACAATAAAAAGGCACACATTTTCCATCTAAATTAAACAAAATGAGAAAACCAAAGATGCCTAGCAGTACACACATCACAGCAATTGCTCAATTTGATAATAATAATAATTTAATAATTGTTCATTGATACACCTTGTTAGTAGCTTGTACCTGCGATTGTTGACACTGTAAGAAAAATGTCTAGAAAAATGGAAAAGGTACTAGTAATTTTCCAGGACATTATATGTTATCCATTATTATCCATTGTAGCCCGACCACACCCGCGAACCGTACCCTAGTCCGCTTAAAAAGGGTGGTCTGGGGTACGGTTCAAGTGAACTCTGGTACGGTTCGCTGCTGATGTGAACGCAATCGTACCAAATCACGGAAGTGAACCGCTATTAATGACGTTTTATTTGATAAAAATGTATGTTTGTGTGTGTTTCACTCACTTTACTGTCGAGCGTGACTGACGCGCTGCAAGCAGAGAGCTGTATATCTCATTTCTGTTCACCTTCAGAGTTCTTTAGAGCATTTGCAGTACATTCGTAAGGCAGGCGTAAGTGCCGTTATGTACTGAAGCTTTGGAAACAAAACCAACGGTTCAAAAGCATAAATATAAAATTGAAGAGAGCAATGCTACGCATTTTGCCGTCTTCTCCTGTGCCTTCATTACTAAGCAATGGGGTAAACAGCTGCTGGCTTGATGACGTAAACGAACCGCGGTTCGGACCAAAATAATATAATGTGAACACAGTCCAGCGAGGGCAGGGGGAGGGGGGAGCAATCGAACTCGGGTTCAGACCAAGCAATCGAACGAAGTGTGAAAGCACCCTTAGAGTGTAGCATACTAACTAACTGCTAATACACTGCTTAAAACTATAATTGTTCAAAAATGTGTAAGTGTTCAATAATTCAATGTTGTATTTAAAAATACAGTTATATTTTATTATTATTTTACGTCATATTGTTTTACAAACAAATCTAAATGAACATATCAAAATAAAGTGAAACCTATATTTTTTGCTGAGATTTGATGTAGTGACACAATTTTGCGTCGTAATTACATAATGATGTCATCATGCAATGACATCACAACGTCATTTAGCAACAAATCAACCTTCCTTTTGCAACTTCCCCTGAAAATTAGTTGGTAACACTGAGCAAGACCGATACCATTGTCTCTCTTTCATTTCGGCTTGTTTGAAAGCTTGCACAAAGGCGATTCTGTGCTCCTATTGGCCAGTGTCACAGATGTGATGGAACTTGTCGTGTAAGACGGAAATTTTTTTTAAAACATGCTTGTCTTTCTGTGTTGACGTCATAAAGCATCGCAGAGGTGTCGTGCACTATGACACACTACACGAGATGAAACGATTGAATCGTGCGTCCCAACGCCCATTGTCGTATATGAATCCCTCACGACACCCTACGTCAAGCAGATCGTGGCAAAATCGGGCTAAAATCGTGTAGTCTGAACGGGGCTTTAGTCAAGTCAAATGTGTTATTTGTGACGATAAAACGAAGAGTGTGTGTATTAGCCTGCTTGTTAACACTGAAACTCCGTTTATTTAATTTAAGACTGTCATGCATCATCATTGAGCTGCAATTTAACCAACCAGTGGTCCTGTTTGTTCCAGGTATGTGTTTTATTCGGTTGTTGTCGTATTCTGTGTGTAAATCGTTAGCCGCTGGCATTAGCGCACGTGCTGAACTATGTGTTGCATCATTCGAGAGTTGCGTTTTCCTGTTCTGTCTTTCTTTTATACTAAAATATGTAAAATACTGGTCACTTGAGTTTACAGTTTCACTGCATTAATGTGATTTGATGAGAACTGAGAAGAAAAGGTACAGTTTTATAATGCTAGCGGCTAACAACACATACCTGGGACAAACAGAACTGCCGATTACATAGCACCCACTGTTGCCAACTAGTCTTCAGGGGAAGTTGCTAAAGGAAGGTTGATTTGTTGCTAAAAGTTGCTAAATGACGTGATGTCATTGCATGATGACGTCATTACGTAATCACGACGCAAAATTATGTCACTACATCAAATCTCAATAAAAAATATATTTGTATATGTTAATTTAGATTTGTTCGTAAAATAATATAAATGCATAATATAATGTTAAAATATAAATAACTTTTTATATACAACATTGAATTATTGAACATTAACACATTTTTGAACGATTACAAGTTAGCTTGTGAACTAGTAAAAGTACACATTCTGAACAATTAGTTTTAAGCAGTGTATTAGTAGTCAGTATGCTACACTCTAAGAAAAGAATTCACAGGTTTTTACCTGCATTTTAAATTACGCATTGTATTTTGTGTTTTTGGGTTAAAGGGTTACAACGGATGATGTCCTGGACAATTACTAGAAGCCTACCTTTTCCATTTTTCTAGATATTTTTCTTACAGTGTACTAACTGATCAACAATCATAGGTCCAACAAGGTGTCTCATAAATGAACAATTATTAAATTATTATTATTATTATCAAATTGAACAATTGCAAATAGCAGTAACTTAATTCACGTGATGTGTGTACTGCTAGGCATCTTTGGTTTCCTCTTTTTGTGAAATTTAGATGGAAAATGTGTGCCTTTTTATTGTTTAAATCACTAATCAAAAGTTGCTAAAAGTAGCCAAATAAAATTTAAAAATATCTAAATTTGTTGCTAGGTGCTTTTGGAAGAAAAAGGGGTAGTGGTAGGGTAGTCTAAAAAAAGTTGCTAAATTTAGCAACAAAATTGCTAAGTTGGCAACACTGGTCTTGCTAGGTGTAATTTTACAATGTAGGAAATGTTCGTGGAGCTACGGCAACAATACTCCTGCATTTATGATAAGGAACTACCGCGACACAGTGAAAAAAGGTTAAATAAAAACTATTTTACTTCAGTTCTCTTTGGCAGTCCATACCATCCTCTTCATACAATCCAAATTTGTGTCCATTGTCAGGTTTTCTTTATTTTTGGGGCTTTTCTGATGACAAGACAGGGCAAAACAAGCTGTTTGCTAGCCATTGTTTGTTTACGCTCATAGAACCTTCTGTTTTATCCGGTGACAGCACGCACGTCGTTAATGACGGCATGCGATGAATGCTCGGGTAGCATTGTATAGTCTGACATGTTTCTTGTTCACGACAAGATTTTATGAGTCAAAATCACATAATCTGACACAGTGACTGTCGTAACCGACAAAACAAATCGTGTAGTCTGAACGGGGCTTAACAGAACTAGAAGCTGACAGACAGAAGTAGTAAACTTGTGTGTCGTATAAAAGTTCAGCTTTGCCCTTGAAAACAATTCAAACTTAGTTAATAAGACATGAGATTGCTGCCAATTACATAGCACCACCCCTAATTTAATGAACCAGATTGCAAGCAGTGCAACAACCAATGGCGTGTTTTCCCAATTCATGCATGAATTTAACTTTATTTAAACTCCTTTACTTATGGAGGGTCAGAGAGATCTCAGATTTCATCAAAAATATCTTAATTTGTGTTCCAAAGATGAACGAAGATCTTAAGGGTTTGAAACGACACGAGGGCGAGTAATTAATGACAGAATTTTTTGGGTGAACTATCCCTTTAAAAATTAAGTAGCTTTTACACTTAACAATAGTTATTTGTTATCAAGGAACTAATAAGAGTTCTTTGTTTCATTTAGGAATCCAGTGAACCACCTATTGCAATGAGAGAAACTCTCTTTCCTACCTCCAGAACTGGCTATAATAGATTTACTTGATTCAGGCTTGTGTTTATCAAGAATCATGCTTATGATTATTGTGATTTTCTATTAATGTTTTCTTGAGCAAAATGTATTAGATTTTTTTTTCTTTTGCTCTATTTTTACTGCAGAAATAATTATATATGATATGAAGACAGTCCAACCGATTTTTAGCCTTATAATGACACACTATGATTAGACCAGACCACGAGACCACACACTTGCTTGATGATTGAAGGAACGATTTCACAGTGACACGAGATCTCATGGACACTCGCGAGATGGGTGACGTTCTCTGCTTTCGTGGCATGTTTGTGGCTGCCAAGTTTCAGCTACAGAAGCACGCAACATCCGGTGGGTGCCGCTTGCTCGCTCTCATTGGCTATCGCGGGTGTCACATCAGAGGCAGCCCGATCAAGACTCGTAAATATCAAACATGTTTGATATTTACGATTTGAGTTCGGCGACACTCCGTCTCGATCGGGAGCAGTTAAATAATCGTAATGACACCACACAATAGATGTGACAAAATCAGTCGAATCGGACCACACACCTTGATCATTCCGGGGTGCAAATCGGGCTTAAAATCGGCCTTAAAATCCTCTAGTGTGTGGCTAGCCTTAGATGAAGGAAAATGTGCAGGACTGGGGGTTCTATGTCACTTACATCTTTTACATAATCTGACACAGTTCATTATGCTTGAGGAATAGACTTGGGGCCAGATTTACTAAATAGAGCAAATTAGTACAAGCGCACAATCCTATAAAGGCACCAATAGCGCAAATGATAATCAGGTGCATGTAATCTACTAACAGCACAGGCGCAAAATGGGTTCAGACATGCTTTTTTAGGCTTTAAATAATAGCACAAATACCAGTAAATTGACTAATATAAACCTTAATAAGTCACATTGCATGATTCATTGAAATACTCTCTTCCCATACATTTAGTGTCTGAAAATGAAACTTCTACAAATGCATACACAACAAAATCTGCTGCAAAAATAACTGTCTATGCCTCTTTATTGCTGATTTATCACTGTGTGTGTCTTTAGTAAATCTAGAGAGCAGTTTTTTCGTTGATTGGTCATTTATTTTTTATGTTATTGTCTTATGTCTTAATGAATAAGAGATAAGAGAATGTCTCCATTTCAAAGTTTCTAACATTACAGGACAATGTTGTGAAGCAGTAATGTTCCATTGATATTGCTTGTGGTATTTTGTTGGATTTGTGCTGGTGAGACAAATTCTGAAACCTATTGAGTGTTGAAACATATGCAACTAAGATTATCCAATAAACTCTGCTCCTTTTTAATCATCACTTTGTCTCCTGCTTCTGCTCTTCTATGGCTTTACTCAGTCAACTTCTTGGCTGATAGAAGACTGTCAATACAGTTTTGGGTACCAGACAAATCACTGGTTTTGGTACCAGACAAGACTTGCTGTTAACGGGTTTTGGGTATTAGACCGCTCTGCTGACTAGTTGATCTGTTACCAGAAAAAAACAAATATTTTCTGAAAGGATCTGGCATCCAGGGCTGGATCTGATATTTCTGGTGTGGAGGTGTGATCGGTCCCACTTTATATTAGATGGCCTTAACTATGTACTGATGTTTAAAGATGATATATAATTGACAGCACTGTTAAACCATAGGGCATTTCTGGTTCAAAAGTCTCTGACAGTGGACATTTGTCTAGATGTGGTCTGAAAATAACAAAGATAACAATGAGTAGACTTTAATAACAATAATAATTGGCGAGAAACAATCAGATACAATCATATTCTTAAAGTATTTAACATACTGAAAATAAAAATTATTGTAGTACTATGTGTAGCACCCCTACCTATTTTTGAATTATATAGGATAGCGCACAAGGTTCATTAAATAACTGCCTACAGGATTGTTGAAGCTAGGCCCCTCTGATGTCACTCAATCAAGTTATTCTCTCTTAGAAAGTTATTTTGAATTAAAATCTTCACTCGTACAAAATTATTAAAGTGTCAAACACAAACAGAATACAATTCTTAGATATGTTACAAAATATACATAATTTAATTGGAATAGAATTAAAAGATAAAAAATATTTCACTCAGTGTGGCCAGGCTAGAAAGAAATAGACCACTAGGGTCCAACTATTACAAAAAATGCAATAATTGCCCAATTTATTGAAACCCGACTACGCCACTCTGATATATCACATAGAGAATAATCGAAACTAGATTAAGGCACACAAGTTTGTTGCACTAGTATGGACCAGAGACATGAGCACCATACAAAATTACCTTTATTGAGTCACATCGCATAAAAACAGATCAGAAACACATAGACTAGAAGGCCATGCCCTCAAATCTTACCATAAAATAATTTACACAAAGGAGGAGAATTCACACCATCACTCATTGATAATAGTAACAAAATGACAAAAACACAATAAAACAACTCTCTAATTCACATATAGTGCTGAGGGCTGCAGGACCAGAATACCAGTGGTGGACAGTAATTAAGTATTTTTACTTCGTTACTAGGGATGTAACGATTCACTCAACTCACGATTCGATTCACGATTTTGATCTCACGATTCGATTTTCTCACAATTTTTTTAACAAAATGATATTGAAGACATTATACAGTAAATTAGAAGGTGTCCTTTTATTAGGCTATTGCTGCACGTTTCTTGAAATTGAAATATAACAAAACTAAATTTAAATTTGAAAACAAACCGAAAAAATCAAATAAGTTACACAAATAAAAGAAATCTCTTTATATAAATAAACTAAGGCTTTGTCTGTGCTCGTTCCATTTAAAATTAGAGGCAACCACTGCATTTTAATCATGATCCAAACAAAGATGCAGCATACATGCAACATGAGCAGTTTTTAATCTAAATTTGACTGTATAATTTCGAATTTTGCAGCAAAAACAGAATAGTCTGACTTTAGTTTTGTGAAACTACACTACATAAAACATCTGAACGAAACCGCAGACAAGCCGAAAGAGACGCAGTTTAACTCTCTGCCAGCAGGTGGCGCTTATTATATGAACTGCAATGATAAAGTGTTTCCTGGGTTAGCTGCGCTTATGAACCCTATTTTAATATGCATCGTTCAGGCAAGAGGAAAAGAAAATAGCACGTAAACTTTTCTAAAGACAGTCAGTTCCCCTCAGAGATACATTCATATAAACTCCTACCCCCAACTGTATCGCGATTTGTTTGGCATCTCAACCGATTTGAATCTTCACATATTTTAATCAATTTCTACCGGCTCGCGGCTCATTGTTACATCCCTATTCGTTACTGTACATAAGTACATTTTTCAAGTATCTGTATTTTACTGAAGTAGTTTTATTTTGAGTAGCTTTTACTTTTACTTCACTACATTCCAAAGCGTAAGATTTTACATTTTACTTCACTACATTTCAACAAACATATCATTACTCCTTATTTTTAAATCAGGCAATCATCACATGCTCCGAGACGCAAATCGCACCAAACGATTCATTCGCGAATTGGACTGATTGCGATTGCAGCTGTTCACGAGTCAACTACTCAATTGATTTAAATGATCAGTTCAGATCATGTCTCCAGTGAACTTCATTGCCATTTCTAACAAGAACCGGGGACCCCCTGAGTGCACGCGTGACTGATGATTCGACGTTATGTCAGAACGACTGATGAAGTGGGATCTTGCCTGAGAGCCCTATAACCTTCGAGTGTAACAATACAAGTCAATGCCCATTGTCGTGCGAGATTTGCATCACGCACCCGCCTGTATCACGGATACATAAGGAAGAGTACTACTTCGGTGTGTGGGCAGGATGGCCTGAGGGTCACAGTGAGGGCTTCCCCACCAAGCACATCTCTGGGGGCCCCTCGCACCTCCAGCACACTGCAAACTGTGGAGTTAAAGGATGGGACTGCTGGTCCTTCTAAGGAGGGACCCAGCATTTCATTCAGGGCTCCGGTGGATGACAGGATGTTGAGCACTGCATCAGGGGATGACCTAGGCTCTGGGGATGATGATTCGGCTGCATTGCCCCCTTCAGGGAAGGTAGCGTTACCCGAGTCAGACCCAGAGCTGACTGCTAGTGATGGGCTCCAGTGGAAACCTCCACTGTCGCCTGAATCCCAGGATCTGGAGGAGTACACTACATCTGTACTCTACTACATCGAGCACTGTACAGACACTGTCACCACCGACAAGCCGGAGTATAAATATAAAATTGAGGACCACTTCCAATTCCAATTAACAATTCGAGGCAGGCGTGGCTGGGGGTCCAACACATCACCAACCACAAAACCAGATCCAACGCTGTGAATGGCGATGTGGCGCTGGCAGAGGAGTTGAACTGCTTCTTCACCCGCTTCGAACAAAAAAACGCCAGAAGAAAGTACACCCACCAGCTAACACCAGTTACATATTTTCAGTGACGGTGCATGACGTGAGGCAAGTGATAAGATCAGTAAACCCCAGAAAAGCAGCAGGACCTGACGGCATCACTGGGAGGATGCTGAAGGACTGTGCTGACCAGCTTCCAGCTTTTTTACTAGAATATTCAACCGGTCCTTAGCACAGACCATGGTTCCATCCTGCCTGAAATTTTCAACCATCATCCCTATGCCAAAAAAGACTACTATTAACAGTTTAAATGACTATCGGCCAGTGGCTCTAACTCCAGTCGCCATGAAGTGTTACTGGAGAAACTGGTCAGAAGTCACATCATTCAAGGACTTTCACCTATAATCGACCCTCACCAGTTTGCATACAGAAAAAACAGATCAACAGAGGATGCTTTAGCCTCAGCCCTCCACACAACCCTAACATCTGGCACAGAAGGACAGTTATATCAGGCTTCGTTTAATTGATTTTAGCTTGGCGTTTAATACGATCATCCCAAACAGATTGGTAACAAAATTAAACAATCTTGGTCCATACTTCACTTGTCTCTGGATTAAGGATTTCCTTAGCTACCATCCACAGAGAGTTAAAGTAGGGCCTCATCTTTCCCCAGCACTCAGCCTTAACACTGGCTCCCCGCAGGGATGTGTGTTGAGTCCCCTATTGTATACTCATATACGACTGCACCCCCACCCACCCAAGTGACTCCATCGTGAAGTTCGCAGACAACACAACAGTGGTCGGGCTCATCCCAGGGGGAGATGAATCTGCATACAGGGATGAGGTGGAAAAACTGTCATCATGGTGCAGCGATAACTTAATAAAAAGGTCCAAAGGTCCTTAATACCATAAAAACAAAGGAAATAATAGTAGACCAGGAGGAACAGATCTGATCCTCATCCCATATACATCAATGGGGACTGTGTGGAGAGGGTCTCTAACTTCACATTTCTGGGCCTGTACCTGGATGATGACCTAACCTGGAAAACCAACACCACTATGCTGATCAAGAAGGCACATCAGCGACATTTCCTAAGGGTCCTGAAAAATAATGCCCTAGCCAAAGAACTGCTGGTGTCCTTCTATAGAAGTTCCATTGAAAGTGTACTGACGTACTACATTACAGTGTGGTTTGCTAGCTGCACTGCCCAGGAAAAGACAGCGCTTTAGAGGGTTATCAACACAGTACAGAAGATCATTGGCTGTGAGCTCCTCTCCTAAGAGGAGCTGTATAGGACCCGCTGCCATAGGAAAGCTTGCAGCATTCTGAAAGATTCATCTCTTCTAGCATATCATCTATTTGAACTGTTACCCTCAGGAAAGCAGTACAGGACAATAAAAGCCAAAAAGAAAAAAAAAACCGCACATATCCCAGGGCTGTTGCAATAATTACATTTACATTTACCTTTAGATATTTAGCAGACGCTTTTATCCAAAGTGACTTACAAATGAGGATAATGGAAGCAAACAAAATCAACAAAAGAGCAATAATATGTAAGTGCTATAACAAGTCTCAGTTAGTCTAATGCAGTACATGTAGCAAAGTTTTTTGCTTATCAAAAAGAGATATCAAGCTCACATTATTTTGTCAGAGAAGCAGAAAAGTGAAAAGATATCTGATGATCATCACATGCATCTAATTCTACAAGCTCAAGCCGTAGCCAACAGCACCCAGACTTCCCTAGAATTGACTTTCACCCCCTCAGTTGAATCTAGCATTGGCTTTGACTTAATCCAAAAAGAACAAGAACTAGATAAGAAGGAAAGAGTATCTAGACAAAATAGACACATTGTAAATGACAACCATAATATCAGTTATAAGAAAATTGGCAATTCACATATTTTATGGGAAAAGGTAGAAGAAAATAATTGGTATAAATGGGTAAATTACACAGCAGAAAAAGAAAAGTGGGAAAACTGCATAGTTTGCTTTGAAGCAAGACCAGTCTTATATATTGTACCAATACTCATACACAGTTGTATAATATTTCATGATGAATGGTTTCAGACAAGGGTTCTCAAACTGTTCCATTCCACGACCCACCTAAACAATATAATATTTCACCACCCACCAAAATATTTGAGATAAAAAAACAATTGACATTACTGTAAGCTTAAACTTATCTTATATATTGTACCAATACTCATACACAGTTGTATAATATTTCATGATGAATGGTTTCAGACAAGGGTTCTCAAACTTTTCCATTCCACGACCCACCTAAACAAGTATAATATTTCAAGACCCACCAAAATATTGAGATAAAAAACAATTGACATTACTGTAAACTTAAACTTAATAAAAAGTTTAATATGCCAGAAATTAAGTATTTAAAGAAAAATGATCATTTTATTTTATGGTATTGTTTATATTAAATTTTTTTCATTTACAGATGTTAAAAAAGTCTATGAAATATGTCCATGAAATATGTCAACTTTTTATTTAGCAAAGCATAAGATGCAAAGCAGAACTATCTAAAACAGTTTGGAGATTAAAATAATTGTAAAATAATTGTAAAAATTAATAAACAGATGTGTCTAATTTTAAATAGGCCTAAACAAACCAAGATGACAAATTAATTTCAGCCCGAAAGTTACTGTTGCAATGATAAAATAAATGTCCAGGACTATCTAGTGTAATGGGATAAGATGTAATAAAACTGGGAGGTAAATGCTTAATAGAGGAGGTAGAGAGATAAATGTCTTTAGAAACTGTATCCAAAAAATGGCATTATGCCCATACTGGTGCCAGTTTCTCCAATCTACAACAAACTACAGAGAAGCAACTGAATTACTGTGCATCCGAACCCGTGAATGGCCAATAGTATGGTAATAAAATAAATAATAATAAATAAATAAAAAATAAAAAACAAGGAAAAATAAAATGTATGGTAGATCAAGAATTGAATGTTATAAAAATACGGGAAATACTGACATTGGCAAATTAAAGGAAATGCAGCAAAATATTGAAAATACCACAATGTAAAGTTAGTTAGTGAAAAAGAAAGCCCACCTCCTATATTTGATTAAATCAATATTGCATTGGCAGACATACGGCGGATGTGTGGAAAAATATGGCCTCTTGCCAACATTACCAGAAAATTGGTCAGGATTATGTACTAGGGTTATGCTGACACATAAAATGAGTCATATCTCTCTAGAAGAGGAAACAACAAATGAAGAAATAACTAGAACCAAAAGAGCAGATGAAAAAGACCCTGCAGATTATATAGATTCAGTTGGTCAACCTAAAGGCATGCCTAATGAGTTTAATACGAGAGATTAAGTTAAATTAGGGTTTTAATCAATATTAATTCTAAATAATAATAAAAAATAAATAAATAAAATTACAGAAGGGATTAATTAAATTACATAAAGTACAATCAGCAAAGATTTATTCATTATACTGATGAATTATAACTTATCACTTCTAGGAGAGCAATTGGACGCAACAAGCAGAATGACAGAGCACAATAGAATAGCTTTATATTATTTGTTAACTGAAAAAGGAAAAGTGTGTGTTATGTTTGGGGAACAATGCTGTATTGATATACCAAATAATACTGCTCCAGAAGGAGCATTTAGTGAAGGAATGATCAAATTAAAAACCCTAAGAATGGAAGATAAAGCAAATGCTGGAAAAGATAATCAAATGTGAGATTGGTTTGAGCTAAAGTTAGGAGCATAGTTAACTAAATGGGGAATGTTTTTAGGAATTGCAGTATTGATAGGAAGATAACTATTTTACTGTGTACTTCCTATATTGAGGTCACTAGTTATCAAAGCCACAACTAAGCAAATGAACATTCTAAGATGTCAATATGATGGGAAATTGATTTTTGAAGGTAACTAAAATGGCTCTCTACAATGTGCACGTTGTCTGAACTGAAGATCAACTATGCTATTTTTTGTGATGTTACATGTTTTATGTCTTGAATTTGAATGTCTGTTGTATACTACATAACTGTGACAACCACAGGCAAGCGCTGAACGAATTGCACGCTCATGCGTATAACTTTTTGTTTTGTCTTAAATGAGGGATTAGAGAGATGGGGATCTTTTACTCCCTCCTAGTCAAGTGTGGAGGGAGAAGTTTGGTCCTGCTGCTCTGCCAGAGTGCTGTTACATAATCTAGTCATTGGTGATAAAACTGTGTGACTTAATTTAGTCACTAGGTAGTGATAACTGATAAGACTGAATTATGAAGCTGCACTCTGGGTAATGACAAATGATGATGAGATTTAGTAAGTCTCAAAGAGGGGAATGTAGAAGATTTTAATTAATCAAAATGTAAATTGTTCAGGTGTAATCGGTGTGAATGTGGCCATTTATGTATTAAGTTATTCCACTATTATAATCATGTGTATTTGTCTGCATGTATAGAAATCTGTATGAGAATGGAATGTGCAGACATATGGTGAAGTACATGATAAGCACATGATGGCACATAATGGGGCCCTTATTTTCACAGAACATAAAATTAAGGCCTCATGACTGCATCGTGATGATCCCATAACAAATATGAATGAAACCATTAAACAAGCCAAGAGAGCGAACAGTATATAAGAGAGTACAGAAAAAGAGTCTGGAGATTGCTCTGCAGAGTTCTCTCAGGTTTTATTGTCTCTGATAATAAAATCTCTTCTGGCATCAAAATCCCAAGACTCTGAGAAAGATTCTTCACAATAGCGGCAGAAGCCACCACACAAGCAGAAAAAGCTTCCCATACATGTCTGTCAGACAAAGTGCAAGCTTTTATCAGGCGTATGTACGATGTCCCCTCCACAAATTCAGGACAAGAGCCATTCTTCTACTACCGTCTGTGAGGGAACAGACCGTGGATGTGTGATACGTTGAAATGGAAATTTTGGGGCAAATTATCAGCTGTCCAAGGCTACATAGCCTAATAAGCGCTCAAGCACTCGCATAAAGCTTGCCTCAGCGCACCGCAAGAAGTAATGATTATGAATGAATCAGGGAAAAACAGTAAGGAGGCTGCATTAACATTTTAATAATTTGATAAACTCGTGCTTTCTTCATTTTTGGTTTAAGAGATGAACTTGGCGACACCGACTCATCAGTAGTTGACGCACATGTATGCATGTTTCATACGGATTGCATAATCTGATTCCATTTGAATTGGTTCATTTGAAAGTAGACATTTCACTCTCTACAGATTTAGTTTTAATGTCTGTAAGGCAAAGATATACACAGTTTCACGCTCAAGTTCACAGAGACCGAGACGGCAGAAAGCGCATCCTGTTTGCTTTCAGTATTTTACAAAAGCACAATGTTTCGTAGTTATTGTGAGTGCACAGAAATAAACGTAGAGTCTTTACAGATGTGAAAGATGCATCTTATCTTAGCGCCTCCATCTGTCCTGCAGTGAGCTACTGTTCAGCTTCCATACTCAGGGGCGGAGTAAGCTTGGTAGAACAACAGTGAACTGCGTCTGATGAGATGTTGTTAGGCTATATGTCAGTAAAACAAACTTTCCTGTCCTGTCAGCCGTACTGTGCTCAGGGCGCACACGCTTCAGTATGAGGCACACGCTCTATATCGCCTCATAAATAAAGCACACAAAAACTATGAGCATACAATGTAGTTCTGTTGTCAATTAAGTCATGACATTACCAAAAAGTTGCAAACTGTGCATGCATGTAGGCTATATATGCATCACATTAAAGAACATCTCTCCAATGCATATAAAATATAGCCTATTCTGCAACTCGAGATCACAATATGAGGCGCAAGCTGATAGGCTACGTCTTTTTATTTGTAATTTAATGCACAAGTAAAAGTGAGCACAGTGCACTTATACTAAAAACTATTTTTTTTTTAAATTCTCGTTCATTTGTAAAGTACAAAGCCAAATGAAACAATTTAAATGCATAAAATAGCTCATTTTGCTTTCTGGCATTTATGTGCTGTTGACTTTTTCCACTTTCTTCTATATCAAAATGGAAATATGATAATATTTTGTAATTATCATTTAAATCTGACTAATCTTAAATCAACATCTCAGGAAAATGTTATGGGGTTTCAAATCAAAATATGACTTTCTGTTACGAAACCGGACGTTGATTTCATGCATGTGTGCACATGAGCATGTTTATTACGCATTTTGGGAGACACAACAAATGAATAGGGAAAGAAATTATATTTCAATATTCCTATGAAATATTAGATATTATTATGAAAATCTTGTCAATTATTACTCCCATTATTACACTTCTTTTTTCATTACACGTTGCCCCAAAAACACATTAATATGCAAATTAGATTTAGTTTAGAGATACATTATATATAATGAGAAAACCCGTTTATGTCCATTTTTCATAAAGATATTCTGTTATAACATAGTTGAGAATTATCTTTATACAAAGCAATTGTTTTTGCCTATGCATGTTCATTCATGTCTTTTTATTTTATTTTTAAAGAATTGAGTCCCGATGTCCTCTACCAAGGACGTAGCATAACTTATGAATAAAATATCATTTTTTTTAATGCTCTAAACAATGTAATGACATGAAGAAAATACTACTAAATACTTACTATGTTTTGCCGGGTCTCAAGAGGCTAATTCACAAATATCTCAACTACAATTAAGTAGAAATTAATTGTATTCAGTTGTGTTTTAGGTACTAAAACAGTCCAGTAAACCTGCAAATTGAATTGTAAATAGAAATCGTGACGGTCTTCAGACGGAGCGTAAACATCAATAAGCACGGGACCATCAGCTCCCTAAGTTATCTGTTAATTCTGCTAAACTTCAATTACTCAAACTAAACTATATAAAAACTAAATAGAAATGTGTTCACAAAATATGAACTAAACTGAAACTAACAAAATGAATAATACAACTAATAAAAACGAAACAGAATGTTACAGCAAATTTGAAAAGGTTTCTTAGAATCAAAGTGTTATTCTATTTATCGTTCTGTCACGCGAATGAATGAAATGGTCAAATGAAACGATTTAAAATGGGGCCAAAATTCCATTGGAATTTCTTTTTATTATAAAGGAAATGTTGGAATTACACGGTCTTAAAATACAGCAACATTTTTCAAGAGAATGCTTGTTTATGAACACTTTGTTAAGATACATTTGTGGGGTAAAGAGACATTTTAGCTTGTAGAAAATGTAAATATTACAGTAACTGTGCATTCAAAACACATATTAATCGAGATGAGAATGTCCTGTAACAGGGTGGACATTATTACTAAACTATTATATAATACCCTGAGCTGGACCAATGTATTTTTCTTGTAGTCTAGCAAGCCCATCTTCACATTAAATGATTACATCATGAAAATTAAAAAAATTAAATGCCACCGAATAGTAATAATGACCCATATAATGGTAATAAATTATATATAGACATTTTATACCTATTTTCAGGTATTTTACAGACTCGAATGAACTTTTCCACATTTTAAAAATGAGACAAACACTAACTCGTCGTTTCAATACTGAAAAATAATGACCTCTGCTTTAACTCACATTTGTATTTTAATCTAATTTCTATCTGGTATAAAATGGTTTCCTCATCCGAACATAATCTCACACGCTAGTTGTTTCCTAATGTTCTCAGCACATGATGGAACAACATACATTTAAATGTTTTTCGTGCATAGATTAAGCTCTGAATTTCTGTCAACTCTTTAATTGTTTGTATATCATGTTCTGGATGTATTTTAGACAGCAGTGTGTGAAATGCACCAGAAGTTGGTTTGCCATCCACCATAAAACGTTATTAGAAGAAGAAGACAGCAGGGACTTTTATTGTGGCGCAGTGATGTGAGGTCACAAGTGTGTGCCGTGCTCCTGCATCTTTTGTGAACCGACTGAAGAAGGGTTTGTGTTTAAAGCACTGAAATTGTAGAAACCGTTTTACAAGTGATGGAAAAACTTAAACCAATAGACATTTTTTAAATTAAAGTACAGTCTGATACATGTGGTCAACAAATCATTAGATACAAAAAAAAACTTTCATTATAAATTGTTATTTTATAAATGTTGCAGTGCTAGTTTTGAGTGTTTTTGTCTAATCAGGTGCCTCTCACTTGGGACTCCCTCACTAGTGCGCTGACTACTGAACTAAAGAGCACTGATTGAGACGCACCCAGAGCTTCAGTTCATTTTTCTTTCAGTTCTTCTCATCTTAATCAGGACAGAGTGTCCAAACACAGAGAAACTCCCGCTGAAGCGACTGAGAGCCTCGGCACACACTTATAAAGATGGCGTTTATTAAAGAGGAGACTGAAGACTTCAGGATTGAAGAAGTGTTCAGTCTGAAACAAGAAGACACCGAGGAACAAACAGGTTGGTTTCATTCTCAAAGCTCAGCTCGCTCGTTTGATCCAGTTATTAAAATCTTCAGCTCTGCAGGAATGAATGATATTTATGAAGAATGTAATGCCTAATTAAAGTGGTTTTATTTGACATGGAGCGGGGCCGACCCGTGTGGACAGACATTAAATAAATAATGCAGAAGTTGTCTAAACAAAAACATTCCTATGTGTAACATTAAACCCAATGTTTATTTCTGACATGAACACAATGAAAACCATTTATTTCTATCAATTAATTATGCAACAGTATCTAAAGAAAACATTTATTTTGCGTAAGGCAAACATTGAAACGTTAGTGATTAACTTTACATTCGGTAGAGTTACTGCTGCTGTCCACATTTGTTCTTCATTTAGAGGGCTTTGATGAGCAAATAAAACCGCCAGTGGGCACTAAATTGATAAACTTATTTTTAATCAAACTGTTTGAATGTTTGTGAGTGACAGGCAGTTCAAATCAAAGTCTCAAACTGAAGAAAACATCTGTCGTGACTTTCTTCTGGCAAGCTCAGGTGTAAATGTAGCATAAGTTGATC
>NW_015507412.1:3256-13722 GCF_001515645.1 Sinocyclocheilus grahami | reverse complement strand
ACCAGTGAGGTTCATTCTCGTGTTACGCATCTCGATTGAGCTTCACAAGAACCAGTGAGGTTCATTCTCGTGTTACGCATCTCGATTGAGCTTCACAAGAACCAGTGAGGTTCATTCTCGTGTTACGCATCTCGATTGAGCTTCACAAGAACCAGTGAGGTTCATTCTCGTGTTACGCATCTCGATTGAGCTTCACAAGAACCAGTGAGGTTCATTCTCGTGTTACGCATCTCGATTGAGCTTCACAAGAACCAGTGAGGTTCATTCTCGTGTTACGCATCTTGATTGAGCTTCACAAGCTTCATTTTGAGTCACAGATCAGATCATTTTTCAGATGAGCAAAAAAAATATGGTTCGTTATTATTGAAGTAACACCTATTATTTTAATAACAATTTACTACTTCGATACCACAGCAAAAACTAGTAGCATTTAGGGATGGTAACGATTCACTCAACTCACGATGTGATAAGATTCATGATACTGATTTCACAATACAATTTTCTCACAATTTCTTTTTTAACAAAATTAGATTTAAGACAGATTTGAAAAAGGTGTCCTTTTGTTATTTCTCAGACCAAAAGGCTGCACATTACTTTGTGAAATTGAAAATGTCAAACAATATACTAACTTGAAATTTTAAAACAAATCCCAAATCAAATAAATAATTCAAATCAAATAAATTTCTCCATGCAAGTAAACCAAGGTTTTGCCTGTGTATTTTAATCACGATCCAAACAAAGATGCTGCATACATGTTATTTAGATTGTTAAATTCGAAACAAAATTGTCGACTTTAGCTTTGTGATGCTACATAAAAAATCTGAACGAAACAAAAACAGCAGAGGGGCTGAATGAGACGCAAATGTCACTCTCTGACAGCAGGTGGCACTTAAACAGCAGGTATTTATAGGCTGCTGCCCCTTTAAGATCGAATGCACGGATCCAATATAATGATACACGTGCGATTTCTTTCTCCACTGTTTATGTTAATTTAAGACATGAAAATACTTGCAGAGATAGTTATTTTGAGATAATTTTGCGTGTATGTGTCCGTTCAAGCGAAAGAGGAATCAATTCTGTGTTTATGCTCTGCCTGAAATGCCGCTCTGTATGTGTGCGCTTTGAGCGTGTGCACGCGAGCACCGAACTGAATTCTTCATGCGCATGAATGGTTTAAAACGCTTGAATGTTTAATTTGGTGAGACTTAGAAACACATGTAAATGATAAACTATGATCTGTTTCACCCCTATGTAGCGTCTGGACCAATCAACCACACAATATATATTTTGTTTTTATATTTAACAAATACTCTGTAACCGCCCTCAGTTAACAAGCCATATGAGAACCCATGAACCCTTCCCCCCGAAATGCATAACACCCCAGGAAGCCGAACAGGCCCCTGGTTGCATGGTAACCAACGCTGATATCACTGGGTTTATTGGCCAAAAGAATGTAAAGCATAGAAAATCCCTGCATGTCCCAGGGCA
This sequence comes from Sinocyclocheilus grahami, assembly GCF_001515645.1. Lineage (NCBI taxonomy): Eukaryota > Metazoa > Chordata > Actinopteri > Cypriniformes > Cyprinidae > Sinocyclocheilus > Sinocyclocheilus grahami. The sequence continues at coordinate 12,234 of NW_015507412.1, read as the reverse complement.
AGAGGCAGAGTAGAAATCCTTAAGATTGCATCAGGAATCTATTTTCAGACAGACGAGACTTGCAAGTATCAAACTTAGTCTTATTAATTGATATATTAGGTATCAGTTGCACCTTTTTACCAAGGTGTGTTTGAACTAAGAATCTGACGTTTCACTCAGGTGTAGATCTGCTGAATATGCAAATGTGACAAAACCAGTGCTTGGCGTTTGCATTCTTCATGTACGCTCTTGGCCCTCACTGAGTTCCGAGGCTGTACTAAATTATCTTGGGATGATTATGCAAGGCTGGGCTGACCTCTGTGAGTTTGGCCCTACTGCCTCCTGCCTTTTTCATGTGTGCTCTCGGCCCTCACTGAGTTCTGAGGCTGTACTAAATTATCTTGGGACGATTATACAAGGCTGTGCTGACCTCTCTGTGTTTGGCCCTACTGCCTCCTGTGGGGCTTCCCTGCAAAATACTTGGTCCCTCTGGGCCCCCCTTGGGTGCTTAATGCAAGTTCAAGTATTAGCCGTTCCTCTAGCATAGCATGGTGGGATTGTACTGGTTCCTCAAAGCATCTTAGCAGACGCAGTACGAGTGAAGTATCGATAGGGAACGTACTCGGTTATTAACGTAACCTCGGCTCCCTGAGATACGGAACGAGTACTGCGTACTTTGCCATGCTATGAAGCTGCACGACTCAGTCATCGCGTCAGTCGAAGTAACCTGAGGATCCTATGGCGAAATGCCCGATTATATAGCCAGATGGCCCCGCCCATTCAGGCAGGCTTTGTCGCCATAGGCTCGTGCAGTTACACTGCGTTATTGAAAGGCTTCAGTCATCTGAGAAAAAGGAGTTTTCCCCAAAGCGTCTTAGCAGACGCAGTACACGTTTTTTAGTCTAAATAAAAAGGCTAGTAGAATTGTAAAACGAATCGATGCAATTATGAACATTTGATCAAATGAAGCGAGCATGCAATAGTTTGGAATCATTTTACTTTAAAGAGTGATAATGTTAATTGCAAACACTGCTAAAACATTGGTTATTGTTGATTGTATAGTTTCTTATCCCTTCACAGAGACCGCTGAATGTGTGGTTATAATGGTGCTTCTTTTTTTGTATTTTAAAACACAGTTTTGATGTTTGTAAATAACACTATTACCATTTAAAGTAAAGTGATCCCAGATTTTACTATGGAGCGTAGGGCTGTGCTGGTCTGTGGACTAAGAACTATCCCCGGCTGTGGTATGGCAACACATTTTTGCATGTTTTGTTGAAGTACAAAGCTTTGTTTACAATATAAATAATTGGTTATCAGGCAAATATTACATCTTGCCCATGTAAACATTTGGATACATGCCGATTGACAGAGGTGATAGAATCCCATAAATTTAAATTAAGTCATATGCGGCTTTGTGTACTTTTTTGCGGCTTGATCACTCGAATTTCCACATTTGAACAATATTACAATATTAATAACACTACTTATTAATTTGTTCCCTCATTTTAGTTGAGGCATGTCCACATTGTACTAATTTGATGCTTAGTTTTACTTTAAGGAGAGAACAAATCAATGAGCCGTGGCCAGAAATTTAAGTTATAGGAATTAATTATTAATATTTTTTTTATATCTACATTCAGCTTCATGTGGGGCCTAGAGATTTTACACACACCAGTAATTCAGGGTTTAACTGCCAGCTTAAAGGTTTTTGGGACATGACCTCAAGAAAGTAAGTAATATTGTGAAGAGCAGCGTTTCTCAACTCTGACCCTCAAGGTCCCCTTTTCTAGAACCTTGATAAAACTCACCTGCCTTTAACTTTCAAATAATACAGAAGACTTTGATTAGTATGTACAGGTGTGTTTGATTAGGGTTTGAGCTAAACTCTGAAGGAAAGGGAGTTTCGAGGGCCAGAGTTGGAACTTCCAGCAGGTGTTTTGGCGCAAGTAGGACAGTGGCCTCCAGAGCAGGTTTGGACATTTCTGGTACAGGGTCTAGCATACATGTTGTTGGTTTTGATGTATTACATACCTTAAAGATTTGATGTCTGTTGTATTGTGCCATTAAACTTGGGATAACTTTTATTTGTTTGTGTTTTTTTCACTTTAGACCTAATCGCAATGAAAGAGAAAGAAGTACTGAGTGAAATTGAAGAGAAAGATCAATATGGGAATCTTCATGATTTCAGAACTGGAGAAAAATCTTTCAGACGTTCGCAGACTGAAAAGACTTCCACACGAAAAAAAGCTCAAAGAAGTTATTTCACTTGCTTTCAGTTTGGAAAGAGTTTCAATCAACAAGGAAACCTTAAAGTCCACACTGGAGAGAAGCCTATCACCTGCCAACAGTGTGGAAAATGTTTTGCTAAACATGGAAACCTTAAAGTTCACATGAGGATTCACACTGGAGAGAACCCTTTTACCTGCCAACGGTGTGGAAAAAGTTTTACTCAACATGGAAACCTTAAAGTTCACATGAGGATTCACACTGGAGAGAACCCTTTCACCTGCCAACTCTGTGCAAAAAGTTTCACTCGTAAAGAAAGTATTGACAGGCACATGAGAATTCACACTGGAGAGAGGCCTTACACATGCCAACAGTGTGGAAAGAGTTTCAGCCAACTTGGAAATCTTAAAGCCCACGTGAAAATTCACACTGGTGAGAGCTTTTTTACCTGCCAACAGTGTGGAAAAAGTTTCAATCAAAAAGAAATCCTTAAAAGGCACATGAGAATTCACACCGGAGAAAAGCCGTACACATGCTCTCAATGTGGAAAAAGTTTCCATCAACATGGAAACCTTAAAGCCCACATAAAAATTCACACTGGGGAGAGCCCCTTTATCTGCCAACAGTGTGGACAAAGTTTCAAGCATAAAGTAAGCCTTAATAAGCACGTGAGAATTCACACCGGAGAAAAGCCTTACACATGTCAGCAGTGTGGTGAGAGTTTTGCTCAGCGTGTAAACCTTAAGGTCCACATGAGAGTCCACACTGAAGAGAACCCTTACACATGCCTTCAGTGTGGTGAGAGTTTTGCTCAACTTGGAAACCTTAAAGTCCACATGAGAGTCCACAATGGAGAGAACCCTTACACGTGCCAACAGTGTGGAAAGAGTTTTGCTCAGCGTGTAAACCTTAAAGCCCACATGACAATACACAATGGAGAGAGTCCCTTCACCTGCCAACAATGTGGAAAAAGTTTCGCTCATAAAGGAAGCTTTAACGTCCACATGAGAATTCACTCTGGGGAGAAGCCCTACACCTGCCAACAGTGTGGAAAGAGTTTCACTCAAAAAGGAAGTCTTAACTGGCACATGACTGTTCACACTGGAGTAAAGCATTACACCTGCCCTGAGTGTGGAAAGAGTTTTGCTCATCATGGAAACCTTAAAGTCCACATGGTAATTCACACTGGAGAGAGCCCTTTCACCTGCCAACAGTGTGGAAAATGTTTCACTCGCAAAGAAAGTATTGACAGGCACATGAGAGTTCACACTGGAGAGAAGCCTTACACATGCAAACAGTGTGGAAAGAGTTTCAGTCAACATGGAAACTTTAGAGTCCACATGAGAATTCACACTAAATAGAACACTTACCCCTGCCCTCAGTGTGGAAAGTGTTTCACTCAAAAAGAAATCCTTAATAGGCACATGTGAATTCACACTGGAGAGAACCGTCGTAGTTGCTCACAGACTGAAAACACTCCCTCATGAAAAATGGCTCAAAAGAGAGGGACTAGAATTAATTTCAGCTGCTAACAGTGTGGAAACGGATTCAATCAAGGAAGCTATTACAGGCACATGGAAATTCGCACTGTTGAAGCCTTACACGTGTGGAAAGACTTTCAGTAATAAAGGACACTTTGAAATCCACTTGAGCATTCACACCGGAGAGAAGCCTTACAACCCCTGCCCTCAGTGTGGAAAGTGTTTCACTCAAAAAGAAATCCTTAATAGGCACATGTGAATTCACACTGGAGAGAATCGTCGTAGTTGCTCACAGACTGAAAACACTCCCTCATGAAAAATGGCTCAAAAGAGAGGGACTAGAATTAATTTCAGCTGCTAACAGTGTGGAAACGGATTCAATCAAGGAAGCTATTACAGGCACATGGAATTTCGCACTGTTGAAGCCTTACACGTGTGGAAAGACTTTCAGTAATAAAGGACACTTTGAAATCCACTTGAGCATTCACACCAGAGAGAAGCCTTACGCCTGCCAACAGTGTGGAAAAGTTTCAGAAATAAAAAAATCCTTGAGTTCCACATGATGAGACAGGATTCACCTAAGGAATCATGTAATAACTCCCATCAGATAGAAGCCTTTCATGGGCCGTCACTGTAGAAAGACTTGCAGAAACAAAGCAAACCTTAGGCATACCTGCAAACTAGTCGCTTTTCGGCAAAATTCACTGTTTTGAATCAAAATGTCATTGATGTGAATCGTCTAGATCCGAAGTATTGCATTTTTCCGAACATTTTTAACTTGTATGTTCAAAAATATTTAAAACATTAATCTTGTAAAATTATTTATGCATTTGAAATATTGTGGTGTAAATGCATTCATGGCACCTCAGCTTCATTAAACAGTCTGTGTAAATGCAACAAATGCCACTTCAGATGCAGCTTCTGTGTTTCCTCTGCAGTGAACAGATGGAGTTTGTTGATAGTATGCACACTGTAATGCGAACATTAAAATTTGCAAAAATAAATTACTCCACTGCTCACAAAGAGAAGTATGAACACCGATGACGACAGAGTTGCACTGTCCGAAAAGTGTGAGGTATAAATGTGCTTTTTTTACTTGAAGCATATGTTGTCTTTTTCCTTTATTTTGTTGTCAGAGTGCACCAGAAAGCTTTCATTTACATGTTAAATTAAATAACATTACATCCCAGACCCCCCTACAAGGGTCATATTCCGAACTATGTCACCTTTTGACCTCTTGTGAGTTTGCAGGTATGCTTAAGGATCACACAAGCATCTCCAATATACTCTGTAACTCCCCCATGCTCACATACACATAACACACACATAAAGACATTATCTTTAGGCCATAATTAAGTGGTTATAAATGTATCTAGTATATGCATGTGTTGTATATGTCCCACTATTATATTAGCCTAGTTACAACTCTTTGTTTGTATAAGTTAAGCTATAAATGCTTATATCCAGGTGTATGAATGTAGCTCTGCTTTAAGATCTTCTAGATATGTCTTTCATGGTATCAAAATGATCTGCTCTTTATTTCTCAAGCAATGGTGTAAACTATGTGATCGTGAAACGCATCATACTATTTCTACTATACTTTAGGTTAAACTGCACCAATTATCCAGACCAGCAATAAATATGCAAACAAAAAAATCTCCCGCTCAAAATTCATGCCTTGTATTGGCCATTCCATTAAAGATGGGTGTGACTGGGAAACCAATAAAGACCTCCAAACTCTCCAAGTGGGGCTTCTGTTCTTCTGGTTCCTATTTATTCCTCTCCTTCAGAGATGCTCTCCTCCTTCAGAGAGTATTCTCCTTCAGACACAGCCTTCGGTCCTTTTTGGCACTTTATTCATGAACTAACTCAGCTTGAATTACCCGTGGACCAACTCCTGCTGGAAGACCCACAAGGACATTGTGCTACATTTATGCGTAGTTTTGCTGTATTATACCTAGTCCCATTTATTAAACTTGTTCATATAAACTCTTGATTGTCTCTGTGTTCGCTGCTCACGAATCAAGGTCACCTGACGTGTGATTTCGGTACATGCTCTTAACACAGTTTAGTATGAAGAGTGAGAAAATTATTCTTCTTGGCCAGGAGGTACATCCGTTACTGTACTATCCGTTCGGTGGACGAATGGATCACCGATTGATTTAAATATTAATAATTAGTTATAACAAGTTATGAGTACTGTAAATTAATATTTCCCCTTTTGCTACAATTTGGCACCTTTTCTTCTACTGTTTTATAAGACTGTAAGATATTTTAAAACCATTTAAAACTAAACTATTGCCTCATTGCTATTATATATGCACTTTAACTAATGTTAAAGACTGTTGTTCAGTTAGGTCTGTTCTAAAAAATATATAAAATGATCAGATTACTTGATTAATCATTAAAAAATCAATCAATTACTGGATTACCAAAATAATCGTTAGCGACAGCCCTAAAGTTCAAAGCTGTGCAACCCTAGTTCTAAAGAAACCGCTAAAGTGTTTTGCATTATTTGTGTTTCTCGACTGTCGTATATGTCGAGCAATTTCGTTTCGCATTTCCGTTTTCTTTTATAAATGCCTTAAGGTCCACGTCGTCTCCAAGCGAAACTTCCAGGACCTTCAGGCCACATCTAAGGCGCAGGTCCAAGATGGAGACATGGCCCTCCTGCACCGTTGTCATTCTCACCGGTTGTATCTGCAGAATAAGAGGCCAACGTGTAAGTCATTCAGTTCAAATCACACTCATTCAGAATGTGCAGTTGCGGTTTCTTTTTACTAATTTAAAATTCTGTTCTATCTAAAATAACTGTAATTGAACTGTTGCACAACATTGGTGATAAATGAACATATCAGAATGATTTCTGAAGGATCGTTCAATCTGGGAAGAGTACTACGGCCATTTTCAAACAAAAAAAGTTTGAAGTCCATCACTCTACAGTGAGGAAGTTTATTCACAAGTGGAAGACATTCAAGACAGACACCAATCCTCCCAGGAGTGGACGTCCCAGCAAATTCACCCCAAGATCAGACCATGTAATGTTCAGAGAAATGGCAGGCAACCCAAGAAGACTCTACAGGCCTCAGTTAACATGTTAAATGATAAAGTTCATGACAGTACAAACAGAAGAAAGACGGGAAAAGTATGGCATGTCTGAAAGGCTTACCAAATGGAAAGCCTCTTCTCTATAAAAAACTACAGCAGCACAGTTTAGCTTTGCAATGTTGCATCTAAACAAACCATAAGACTTCTAGAACAATGTCATTTGAACGGATGAGACCAGAGTGGAGTTTTTGGCCATGATTTGGGGCTTGTGTTTCAGCCACAGGACCTGGGCACCTCACAGTATAGCCGTGTTTCCACAGTCTCTTCCAGGGTTTGATCGTGCCTCGTTGGGGCCAATGGCCAGGGTTTTTGGCCCGGCGAAAACCTTGGGCCAAAGCGGGCCTGCTTAGGCTTGAGGAGTGGTTTTGAACAAAGGAGAGCATCAGCACCACGGATTATTTCATATAGTTACCAGCTATAACACCAGCATTAAATATTTTTTGCTCAAAACTCATTTTGAGACAGCAGCGAGGGTTTGAAATAACTTTTGTGTGAGATCTGATGTGGATTATGGTCACCATACAAGGAAGACATATTTATATGCGATGCAAAAGCCATTAGTGAACATGGTAAATACGACCGCTTGAAGAAATCAGAAAAATCATGTAGGCTATCTGTCAATAAGTCTAATCTCTTTGTATCTGACCATCTGATGTTCATATTTAGCTCCGCTTATGGTTATCAACCAATGGGATATTAGTTTACATTTGACTTTTTCCAACAACAAAGCACTTGAATGCGACGAGCTCGTAGTCACAACTTCACAAAGAGGAAATTTCCCATAGCATGTGAAGGCAGCATTACTTTATGAGTAAGTTTTCATTCATACTTATCCATTTACATTATTAAATACCCAGGCACACAAGTAATATGAAGAATACAAATTATTTCAGGAAAATGAAATAACTGGATATTGCATTTGCAATTTAATATCCCTACTGAAAAAAAAGCAATAGAAAACCATCCCAAAAATGATATTATAAAGCGGAGAGTTCCGGAGCTTGATTCTGATTGGCTGAGCCGCGTTCGAAGCTGTTGTAAATGACGCTACAAAGTAACACACCTTTGTTTACGTTTGTGTGTTGCTCTTCAACCACTTTGTTGCAACCACAACTGTTTCTGAGGCGCTACATTGTTTGGTGGAAGAATACTGTTTTTATTAATATCATTACACTTTATTTGCTCTGTTTTATTTTGTGAAACCTTACTACGTATATGGAATAACCGATATTGGTTTATAAAAGCAATAATCCCAGTGAAGCCGTGGTTTAAAGTGAATTTATAACAGCTAAGGGGGATTGTTAGGTACGACGCGGAACGGAGCCGTATATACCACGGCTTCACTGGGCTTTTAACCATTAAAACCATTCCTGTAGTGTGTTTTGGGACGTAGACCTAATCCATTAGGATTTAGTGGTTTTAACAAGGCACCAATAGAAGGCAACCAGTTACCAGTAGAGACCAATAGGCGTCATTACAGTTTCCATTAAAACCAGAACAAATCTCATAACCAGTAAAACCATTACAAATTCTGTGATGCATGGTTTCTATTGTTTTTTGTGTTCAGGGATGTGTACGTTTTTCTTCTGTTACGTCATATTGATCTCTGAAATGTGTGGACTTCTTTCACAGGCTTTTGGCTGCTTTATTTGTGACTAACCAGCAGACGAGGCTGCTTTCGACACACTCGAAGCTCTGAATCTTTTCCCAGAACAGTCCGAGGGAAAGTAATATCCGAGGCTTCATTTGCCCGTCCGCACTCCAGTCCAGCGGGGGGCGCTAACACACACGTGTTTATATGGAGCAAACCACCATTAAACCTCAGAGGAAGAAGACTGCTTTCACCCTCTCTGTTGTTTTGTCTTGAAACGGTTAGAAATGCACCTTCTGTGAATAGAAAAATACAGTTTTTGAGTCGGGTCAGTAAATACCTATTCTCATCCTGACAGTCGTGACTAAGTTCTGAAGCAAGCAGGAATATCTGGAGGAGTTTCATCTGAACTGAGAAGATGGTGTTTGTTAAAGAAGAGAGTGAAGAGAACACGATTAAACCAGAACCCCGGAGAGTAAAACACGAGGATCCAGAACCCCGGAGAGTAAAACCCGAGGAACCAGAACCCCGGAGAGTAAAACCCGAGGAACCAGAACCCCGGAGAGTAAAACCCGAGGAACCAGAACCCC
>NW_015507412.1:0-1394 GCF_001515645.1 Sinocyclocheilus grahami | reverse complement strand
TACCCTAGCAACCGCATAGCAACACCCTAGCAACCACCCCGAGTACCATAGCAACTGGAAAGCAACACCGTAGCATCCACCCTGGGTACCCTGGCAACCGCATAGCAACACCTTAGCAACCGCCCCGGGTACCCTAGCAACCGCAAAGCAACACCCTAGCATCCACCCTGGGTACCCTAGCAACCACATAGCAGCACCTTAGCAACCAACCCGGTTACCCTAGCAACCGCATAGCAACACCCTAGCTACCACATAGAAACACCATAGAATCTATTAATCTACATCTAAAATGTCTAATTTAATATTTCCTATCTATCTATTTTTCTGATTAATTGTATTGTCTTCAAAACCTTAAAACTGTAAAAGTATCTTAAACTTCAAACTAGTTCAAACTGAAAACCCTGAAACTTAAAGCTTTTAAAACAACTTCAAGCTTTCTAGCTTGGCTTTTTCAAGCCAACTTAAAGTTTGTCTACTTAAATTTGAGAAAGAAATCCCAAAAGGAATTGCAGAAATGATGGTTTAATCTAGAGATATAGATATATATTTAATGCTAAGCATGCCAGAGATTCATCCAGAAAAGGATTCTGCATATAGTGTACTGTTATTGCTATGTTTTATTATGTCTTTCTCTCTTTCTTATTCATTTAATGCTTTTGTCCAGAAAAGTAGCTGTGGTCAAACTACCGCAGATATCACCGGTCAACATGTGTAGCGGATGTTTGCAAATAAATCCCAAAAACTGTGTGTTAGCATTCAGAAAGCATAGAAATGTTGGTTATAAAGTCAGGAGCTCACGTCTGCATCTTTGCTGTAAAACCAGCTCGCAGAGGAGCGTGCTTCTCTTTCTACTTTCTGCTTCCTCACAGAGCTTTAAGTCTTCATTATTAATGAATATGCTGCAAGCGTTGGCTATTTGTTAACGAGCTGTTTGTTCAGTTCTGCAGACTGGAGTCAAATGAGATAGTTGTGTTTATTTGTGTCCGCTTCTGATGTTAGAGCTTCATAACGCTGATAATGAGGCTATATGAGTAATGCACAGTTATGATCAGATGTTTGGAGTAGGAATCAGTCGGCAACACTGGGCTGTGACTGGTTCGTTGATGGAAGGAAGTAGTGTAGTTTCCGGAAGTGATTCGGAGATGGAAGATGAAGCGTTTGGCGGGGAAGGTAGTGGTGGGAGGAATTTAAACTGGTCAGTGGTGGAAAAAACGAAAAAGGAAAAAGAAGAGTTGGAGTGAGATCTCAGGAACCGATAGTGATAAGGAGCAGTGTAATATAAGGAAAAGGAAGGAAGAATATCAGGTAATGTTGAAGTTTGCATCTGGTGCTGTTGGTGTAATCAATCGATTGAAAATTACCAAAGCTATAAAGGAATCGATTGGACAGATCGA
>NW_015507411.1:76420-76869 GCF_001515645.1 Sinocyclocheilus grahami | reverse complement strand
ATATCAACTTGTGGAAAATGGGCATCCTATGACCCCTTTAAGCTAGCCTATTCCAAAGCTAATTCTACATAACGATAATTTTCAAAAGATGTAAAGTAAGTTTGTTAACTTTCAGTTTTGATCAGAAACAATGAATAGAAATACTGCAAAACAGAAGAGACTTCCTGTTCCTAGTGCACAAATTAATTCTTTAATGACTTCACAATCATGGAATAAGGAAATGTAAGAGGCTGCATCCCTTCCAAAATGAGCCAAGCATTACTATCTCCATCATTGGTTTTAATTATTAGAAAGTAACAAGCTGTTCTCATTAGTGTTTTTCCCCCTTATGCTGCTTGTGTCGTACTTCAGAATTATAAAATATTGCACATGCTTTATCTCAGTGTTTTTTAACTGTGTACAGAAGTACTGAACAGCGCAATAGATGCTACTGCTGAATAGTTTTTGTT
>NW_015507411.1:65476-72289 GCF_001515645.1 Sinocyclocheilus grahami | reverse complement strand
TATATATATATATATATATATATATATATATATATAGTGTATATAAATAAGTCCCCTTTAGAGGGAACTCAAACTGCATCCTCTAGCGGTCGTTATGGAGAATGCCTTTCGGCGTGATCGGTGTCTGAAGCACATGTCTAAACACGACAATAACATTGGCCAGCGACAGCCTGTGACGTCTCTACCAGTGCGACCACAGTATAAAAGGGTGCCGGGAGAATACGTCATCCTCTTCTTCATCTTCACTGCCGTTTGTCTATGTTAGCACCTAAGCAAAACTCATGCATGTTGTCTCGTCAGAGGATTTTGCTCTAATACCCGCAGTTTCAGTGCATTCAGCTCTCAAGGGAGTTGAATGTGCTCATTGCACTCATTGCGCTTATTTAATTGTGGATAAGCATGAATTGAACATGTTCGACTCACAAGGAGGTGGGTTGTGTTCATCGTGATGCAATGACAGGACTACTGAGAGGGGAAGTGAGTGTTTCACCATTTACCCAAGATTGTAGACAGCGTTTGAGTGTGTTCGCCTCTCATGGGAGTTGAACAAGCTCATAGCGATGCATTGGTGGCAGCAGTTTCTGTTCTCGCTTGATTTCCGAGGGAATCTATCGCTTGAACAAAGTGTGTTTATCTCCCGCGGGAGCTGAATACATGCTGCACACTGCACTTTCATGGTGAGAATTCTCTGCTTATCTCCCGCAGTTTGAGTTCCATTGTTGCCGAGGCAATTAGTCGGACTATTTGCGGGGTTTGCAGCCGGAGCATGGAAGAGACCAGATGGAATTTGTTTCCTTACCAGTCATTTTCTGCTGTTTCTAATTCTTTATACATAAGGAATTGTATAATATGGATATCTAATCTGCAGTTGTTAGGACACATATGATTCATATTATATCCTCAGCCACATTATACTGCACCCTGGGAGCACATGTTGTGCACCTTTACTTTCATTTCAGGGTTGTATAGCTCTCTGTGCCTCCTCTGTCTGAGAGTCGGGGGTTGTAGGTCCCATGCATTGGGACCTCCCCCACCCTGGGGACCTCTTGGGTTGTATGGCCTCCCACTAGGCCTCCTCAATTAGGCTCCTCCTCTTTCTCAAGTGTAGGCTTGTGAGCCTCCTTGATGCTTGGCCCTGAACTGAGCTGGTGCTCCTTTACCCGCAAGTGGGTGTTTTAGAGTACCCTGCTCTCAGGAGCTAGGAGCTTGACTGTACTCCCATCGGGCTCCTGAGGGCCACCTGCAGGTATGTCACCGGTGCAGAACCTGGTTCCCTAACTTTGCTATTATACAGTGGTGCAGTAACATTATGTTGCCCCTTCTGCCCCGTAGGACTGCCTACTGATGGTCTGGATCTAGGTGAGTAAGATCCATTTCATTACCAAGGATACTATTATAGCTAATGTTCTTGCTAACCCTAGCTATCTCTTGCAGTGCACCTGGGGCCTTCATTCTGGTAGTAGTTGAGTGGTTGAGTTGCCAAGTAACTCCGCTCTTGAAATTCTGCTCTGCAATTATGACAGGTCGTCAGGCCCACGATATACCTCCCTGTTATACTGTCCTTACGGTTGGACGTGTGAAACTCTCCTCTCTTTGAGAGCCTTTTTGAACACACCGTTTTCCCTGAGGTATGAGTGTGATGGTACTCCCTTCTTTCCAAAGTCCTATTATTGAATACACGGTCTGAGGAGCCCAATCATGTGCATGAATGGCTTTAGGTCATGACCTGCGCTTGTGGTGGAGCTAGGATTGCTCCCCTTGGCCCTAAGGGTGGTGCAAGAGCCTACTGCTCCCACAAGCCTCTTCAGCAGGATCCTTTCAAGCCTAGCTGTATGGGACCCCACTCTCCCTCTTATACTGAGGCATGAGATTGAGTGTTGAGTGTGAGTTCTTTCAATCTAGGAGTCAAGAACTCTGCTCCCGGAGCCCCATGTGCAGTTATATCAGGTTGAGAGGCCTCCTTTCTGCCTCCCTGTTAGGCTGCCTTTTTGGTTGAGCTTGGCAGTGGATTGAGCATACGAGTTTGGCTCTGCTCTCCCCTTACTGTTTCCATGGCAACACGTCATGCTTGTCACGTGACACTCCGTGGCCACAATAACACTGCATGACAGATGGATCGCTTTTATTTAGTTTTTCCTTTTTTATTTAGAATATTCCCAAACTTGCACACCATGTCATGAACAATCTGATATTCCGATTCACAAATATGTTTAAATGAGTGTGTTTTGTTATTTAAAAACCTTTCTAAATGATCTTGATCGTGATCTGTAATGTGAGATGGGCGCCGTCGAGTCCTGTCAGTCAGATTTACAGCACGTGAATTCATCAATTTCTCCCGAAATACAAGTAATAAGTGGCAGGTGAACTGGGTGAAGAATAGAGTGAACTTTATAGTTACTTACGCTATGTGTATCTGATATGAATAAAACACATCGACAAATAAATTTGAATGGATTTTTATTGTTGCTTCCATAGACATATGTGTGTATTTTACAAACTCTAAATGTATTGTTTTACTAATACTTATGTGTATTTAAATGTCTGAAACCTAAAATACACATTATGTGGTTAAAAACACTGCATAGTTCTGATAATATGACAAGCGCAGTGCACTTCTCTCTCTATGTGACGTCACAGAACATTCTAAATCCCATATGTGGGACCGCACTCCCAGGGGCACGGAAATAAAAATCCCATATGTGGGACCGTACCGCTCAAAGGGTTAATCTAAGAGTCGAGCGCTCCACTCCCCAGAGCGCCACGATCCATGCTTATGGTAAGTACACACGTTCAGACCCCGGTTCTCACATTGGGTCCCACTCTAGACATGTATCTTCAGTGATACCATGACAAACAGAGACTCTGCCTCTGGCAGACAGGTCAATTGGCTACCTTGTAGCCTCCCTGGTAGAATTAGTGGTTGAATTATAAAGTCCCCCTAGTTGCAAAGAAGCTCCATGATGCATTCGTACCAGCTCATTAGGCCTCTTCATGGCCTCCATAACAGCATTAAGTACTTTCTATAATCCATGTTTATGGTACGTGGACACACTGAGCATTCTGTGCACTTTCTAAAATCCATATATGGTAAGGGTTACGTGCTGCCAGCATCGCACACTTTTTCTGATGTGGTTCAGACTCCGGTTCTCACCTTGGGTCCCACTCTAGACGTGTATCTTCAGTGATACCATGACAAATGTTTCCCGCTCAGACTGGGCTGCGGCCGAATATGGCTACCAGCTAATGGGATCTGGAGAGAAGGATCCTACAGGAAGTCTCCATCTCGAGTACAGTGGAAGGCGTTTATTGCCGGTTCCATGTAATTTCCCTTACACTCATCGCTTTCAGAGACTCTGCCTCTGGCAGACAGGTCAATTGACTACCTTGTAGCTTCCCTGGGAAAATTAGGGGTTGATGTATGAAGTCCCCCTAGGTGACAGGCCAGGGTCTGGTAATATGGTGAAACCTAGATGCCCGACTATATCCCCTTAAAGGAATCACATTGTTATCTGATTCCAAGCCTTTGAGCTCTGCCTTGGGACCGGGCTTTTTTTGCTCAGCCCTTAACAAGTTATTACTCAACTCTACGCGGTAGAGTTGTTACTTAGTGCTCGCCTTGGTACTTGGAATGCACTCCCCTCAGCATGGCAGTGTGGGTATTTCATTCCCCATAGTGACTGCTAGAGGATGCAGTTTGAGTTCCCTCAAAAAGGAACGTCTCCGGTTATGCAGGTAACCATGGTTCCCTGAGAAGGGAACGAAATACTGTTTCCTCTTTTCTTGCCATGCCTCGGACTCAAGCTTCAGACGAAGAATCATTGAGTTATGTTACTGTCGTGTTTAGACATGTGCTTCAGACACTTTTCTCCAGATCCTTTGAGCTGGCATTCCCCATAGCAACCGCTAGAGGACGTAGTGTATCGTTCATTTCTCAGGGAACCATGGTTACTTGTGTAACCTGAGATGTTTTTTTCTCAGTACCGAAAGCTAAAGAAAATGCTTTACAATCACTTAAAATCCCAATACAGAATGGTGAATGATATATTGATATATACATGGGCAGATTTAGTGATTTGGGGGCCCCAGGCAAAATACAGGAATGGGGCCCTATACAATTTCACACATTTACAACCTTGAGGTTCCTTTCACTGCTGCACGACTGTGTCCCATAGTTGTGTCTAATCTTTTAGATTTTTCATGTACATGTTATAAATAAAGGATCTATTTAATGTTGTAAATCCCTTGTTCACATTTAAACAGGTTATAATAGTATTAGAGTAGGTTGGACACCAGGTGGTGCGTTGGGGTAATTTTCACTGTGCAACTGTCTACACAATGTAAGGCTGTCTACTTCTAAACTTTAAAATATACATTTATTTTTATTTATTTTAATTGCACATTTAAATTAAACTTACATTCTATTATAAATGAATCTTTTAGATTTTTCATGTACATGTTATAAATAAAGGATCTATTTAATGTTGTAAATCCCTTGTTCACATTTAAACAGGTTATAATAGTATTAGAGTAGGTTGGACACTAGGTGGTGCGTTGGGGTAATTTTCACTGTGCAACTGTCTACACAATGTAAGGCTGTCTACTTCTAAACTTTAAAATATACATTTATTTTTTTTATTTTAATTGCACATTTAAATTAAACTTACATTCTATTATAAATGTACATGCTTAAGGAATATTTCAACCAAACATGAAGTGTGCCTGTGTGGAAAGTGACTGTGCATGGTCCTTCTTGGGTCTTTCACAAAAACGAGTGAGCGCCATTTAAACAAATTAAAATAGGCCCTATACAATATGCACTGTTGCTTAGTATTAAAATTATAGCTTCAGATGCATGATATTTGTAGGCCCTATGAAACCCGTTTTAGTTTTCCCAAAAGTTTTTTTTTTTCCAAAATCTTTTTTTCCGTTTGAATTTTTCTGGATCCATTTGTTTTTCTTTTTCTGGATGATTATATTAAATTTTAACAAAAAACATGTCTAATGAATTAAAATCATGAAACTTGTTTAATTTAACAGCAATTTAGGCCTATTAAAAGTTTAACAAAAATTACATTCTTAGGGCCCAAATTCTGCACTTTTTTTCTTCCTGTATTCCATTTTAATGGTTTAATCAAAAACATATCTAATTAATTGAATTCATAAAACAACTTAATTTATTAATTTGTATACAATAATAGGGCCCTATGAAATTTTTAATTTTATTTACTTATTTTTTAGAAATTCTGGTAATCAAATGAAGGCAAAAACATTAATCTATCTTTTATTCCAATGAAAATTAAACAAACCCTTTAATTTTTGTACATTCAAAATGCTACACAACAGAAGTTTACTGTGTAACGAGCAATGTCACGGAATTCGTCAAATATTGAATGAATAAATCAAATGCAATTCAGTACACTTCAATTAGACACTTAGACACTTTAATTATTTTACAGTATTTAAAATAATTGCTCTTCTTTTGAACTTTTTATTAATCTAAGAATCCTGAAAAATGTCTCATGTTTTTTGCAACACAATATTAAGCAACACAACAATTTTTAAATTTGATAATATAAATGGTTCTTGAGCACCAAATTATTCATATCAGCAAATTAAATATCCTGTGACAACGGAAATTCAGATATATCATCACAGGAATAAATAATATTTTAAAATACATTAAAATAGGAAAAAAACATTAACATGTAAAAAAAGAAAGGAAAATGAAAATGAAAAAAAATATTAGGTTGTCAAGAAAATAGTTTAGAATTATTTCATTATTTAATATTCTATATTTAGATTTTTTATATAATTATGTATATACAGTATATTCATTAGTATGACATGTACTGACATCAATTGTGAGTCTCCCATGTTTTTCATTATTTGCTGCCTGTAGAGCGTTCCAAACCCTTCTAGGCAGTAGGCAGCAGGGCATGTATCTAGATTTCATATCAGAGCTTATGCACAATGAATGCAGCACCATAACATGTCACACCATAGTGGGTGCTGAGAGCAGAGCTGTGTGTCTAAAGCCGCAGTGAAAATTAGTTTCCTTTCACCACTCCATACTCATTTAAACACATTACAACCCATCACCTACTCTGACAGCATACAGTACATAACATTGCTACAAAGAGCATGTGGTGTTTTCACAGAGCCACTTGAGAAGTGGATGAAATGTTGTTTAGAGTCAAAGTTAACTGAATCACACTGAACTGAATGAATCCTGCATCCTGACAGCTGTTGTTGCCATGAGGTGAATGTATACATGTGTAATTTTTCTCCCAAAATCTACTTTGGCAGCAGGGTTGTCATAATACACAGGTATCATGCGGTTCCCAAACACCATAAACTTAGAATGGGTTCTCTCTAATTTGTTTTTCCCCAAGATGTGTAACAGTTCTGTCTATGCAACAGTAATATGGCTAATCAAGTTGTAGTTTCAGCCATCTTAAATATACACTAGTGATCCTGATCTGTTTCCACAGTAAATACACACTACAGGAGATGAAGGGAGCACCCTGTGGCATTCTGTCAAATTATAATAATACAGCGCTCAAACAGAACCACAAAGACAAACAAAACAATCATACACCATGAATGCATGTATAGAGAAGGCTTTATCAAAGATGAGTAGGGGGGAAACATGTTAAAGATTCTCATGCCTTCAATCTCAACTGCTTTTGCTTGTTGAGATCAGTAAAAAAATGCTCCTAGAATTTCAAATGAGAGCATTCTGTTTTCTCACATTCGGCAGCCGCTTTACCCAAAGCTATACTTCAAAGCACTCATTTATTTAAAAGTATACAT
>NW_015507411.1:56771-65466 GCF_001515645.1 Sinocyclocheilus grahami | reverse complement strand
TATATTTTTTTTTTTAATTGATTAACATTTTAAAACATTTTTAAAACGTAATATATATGATACAAAACAATAAAGATATTATTATATTATATTATTGTTTAAAATTTTGTGTGCCATGCATATTTATAGAAACACTGAAAACATCTATACGTAAAAAGACAAAAATAAAATGAAAATTAAAAGAATAAAATATAAAAAATATAAAAAAAACACACCTATGATTATAAATTATATTTTTGTGATGATATTGATTATTCAAATATATTAAAAGATCTAGCAGATGACCAACAGAAAGTCCTTGTTCACAGTCCAACAACCCTCTGAGACAAAAGCTCAAACAAAGTATCAAACATAATTCAAACAAATTCAGAACACAAATCCTTTCCCTTAAGTGATGTACCTCTGTGTAAAGCTTTTAAGCATGATCTGAAGTCTTGTATAAATTTAAACTGTGGTATGACTCCAAGGCATGTCTCAAGAAGCACTTTAGCACCTCATACAAGACACTGCACTCTCCGTTCCTCTGAGGACCGCACAAAGGAGCAAAGATTCTACCGTCACATTTTCCAGCAGCCATGCCTGGGGCCAGCTCTGTGAGACTGCTTTTACAGTAATCTCTTGGGCCAACAACACTGCAATGTTTCTGTTGTATGAAGCACATAGTGATTCGGGGACAAAAGCAGCAAATTGCATTTGATCCGGATATATCAAGGTGACGCAAATGTTAAAATGTATATGCAATATTTGGGCTCTATCTATCTCTGCATCTGCATTACCAATAGACTTTGATATGGATACATCAATGCAACTGTCAATAATTCCAAAAATGAAATACAGTAGGGTCCAAAAGTCAGAGACTACAATGAAAGAGTTTCAAGATTTTTAACAGATATTTTTTTATTTTTTTTTATTTTTTAAGTAAATGTTTAATTAAACTGTTATGCAAATAATATAATTTTATAATGAAATAAATAAATAAACAAGAAAGAAAGAAATAAAACAAAACAAAACAAAACAAGACTGACTGACTGATTAAAAGACATTAATTAAAGTAGCCTACCTTCACACAAAAATACTAGGGCTGCACAATATTGGAAAAAACTCACACTGCGATATTTAATTTTTCTGCGATATATATTGCGATATGAAAAAAAAATCACCACATGACATGAACAGTTTACTTGGAAAAAAAAAATTGATTGGGGTGATTTTGTAGGCTAATAAATCAGCATAGGAAATAAACAAATTACAAGCATAGATAAATATAACAGAAAGATACAAATGAAATAAGCAGTGCTTTATATTTCTCAGGTAAATCTATCAGTATTCAGGTACAGAAATTAAATGATCAAATGTAAAATAACACTGCATAGTCTTCACTGTAAAAATGTAATCTTATAAATCTGTGTTAAAGCTACAAAAGTGATTTTTCTTTGTGTTTTGTTGTTTTATTAACATTCATAACACAGAAAGCCTCAGGAATCTCAATTGTTTACCTTCACCTAAGCCATACGCAACTGCGTTTATAAGGATACTTGCAGAGCAAAGTATTTCATGCACAAATAGACGCAGAAGTGAACAGAATTTAGTGTTCACGTGCATCTGCATGGCACTCACCGTGTCTACACCGCGGCGCGACAAAAAAATACAATGAACCCATTATAATCACTGATGCTGTCTACACTGGATGTGGCGCGGCACGACAACGTGTAAACTGATGCCGCGTTCTCTTTATGACGTATTGACACAAAATTCAAATGATTGGCAATGGTCGCTTTGTCGCGTCCAGTGTAGACAGACTTTGGGGCTGTTCACATGTCGTGCCTAAAAATGTGTGGGAAAATGCCAGCCGCGCCGCTTTCTCCTTTTTTCCAAAGCGCTTGGGAGCTTGCGCTTTCGTGGCCTCTGCCATTGCTAAGTGACCGTGACATGTGCTCTCCACGACAACGCGGAAATTTCAACAAAGGATAAACGGATTTCCAGCACTGAAAATTGCATGCAGTAGCTCTGCTACTAAATGTATTTAAAATGGGTATCTCTGTACAGCTGTCGCATCCGGTGTAGAATCAGTGTCTATGTGTGAGAAAATAAAACAATCAGTATAAATATAACGATCAGTAGCCTATACTAAACATCACACATCCTGCGATGTGACTATTGTGGATGCGCACATCGCGATATCGATGCTGAAACGATATATCGTGCAGCCCTAAAAAATACAAAATACGATGTAGAGGTTCAGATAGGCACTTCAGCAAATGTGGTCATTACTTCAAAGTAGACTGTGCGGTTGGGGAGATGTATAAGAGGGACTTTTATACTGGCATTTGTTTCCCTGCTCTGGAGCTGAGACAATGGTCTGTGAACAATAATGTGAACACTCAGCAGAGACAGACCTACAGGAGAGAACAAAGCAATGCCATTCATTTTAAATTCCAGATCAGCACATCCCATCTGGAGAACATAGAATAACCTTGTGATGGGTCATTGATCTTTGGAGCTGAAAACAGAACGAGAGACATTTCAAATCTACAGGTTTTTTTTTTACAAGAATTATTTTCTGAATGAATGAAATCAACAGCATAACTGCAACCATCAATCAAACGGGGACAGCAATCTGCTTTGAATGACAACCTTTTTGCGTAATTAGGAGACAGAGAGCTGTTGAGAAAAGGTTTTTTTCTTTTGTTCTCGTCAGTCACTCACACACACACACACACACACACACACACACACACACATCCCAATATGCTCATAGCCCTGTGACTCCCCTCACTTCCAAGTGCATCTGCATGAATGCATGAGGTTTGAAATCACACCCCAAATGCCTCTCCCATCTGCGTGAGCAATATATTCAAGAAACATATTTCACAGGGCTCATCAAATTCTCTGACGACTGAGCCGAGGGACAAAACAATGCAAATCTACTTGAGTGAAGGTTTAGGCATGCTGAAATGCTCAGAGGCTGATGGAGCAAGTGGTTCTGTTCAAACAGCTTGAGAATACACGGATTTTGTGCTTTATTAGTTTCAATTTTGAATCATAATATTATGCAGAATCAGGACTTACAATTATTATTGGGACCAACAGATGCAGATATTGAGTGTAAAATGTTCTAGGAAACAAAAATCACAAATGTTTAATATCTCTTGAATATCTCAATTGTTTCTCCTGACAGCAATGATATATTTTTCTCCCAAGTAGAAGCTAAAAAACAAATTTGTCTTCTAGAGTTTTCTATTTTAACTTTCAATCTAAGTCTATTTATTTATTTACTTACGTATTTTCATTTTTACTACTACTTTTATTCAACAAAGATGCACTAATTGATTAAAAATACATTTATACATTAAATACATTTATATTGTCACAAATTACTTCTATTTTAAATAAATTCTGATCTTTTGAACTTTCTATTTATCAAAGAATCCTGAAAAAATTGTCAATTGTATACTTTTGTTTATACCTTTGCTTTACTCATGTTTAAATATTAAGCAGCAGTTGATAATAAGATATAATCATATATAATAATAATAATAAAAAAAGTATATGTCTATATGTCATATATCAATCAAATATTGAAGAAAATTCTTAATAAATAAATCATTAAGTCATACATATCATACATTTTTGGAAGTCCAAAAAGCACAGTGAAGCAGTGTTGTTAAAATATATTTCAATTACTAATATATACAAAAAAAAAAAAAGGATTTTTATTTTCAAATCTGGACAGCTGTATCACCTGGATATTTTTAACCTTATGCCAAAAATGAATTCAAAAAGAATTTTCCTTCAGAAATGAAAGATGCTCATTACAGAAGTTCAGCGTCATATCACAGCTAAACCTAATAGTGTTAAAGGTTTTAATCAATGGCTCACTTCATGGCAGCGTGTACGTCTGTTGGGGTCTTTATAGAAAAATGGCAGCGGGCCATTCTGACAGGCTGAACAGGTTAGAGAGCTTCAGTGCCTGCTCAGTGACACGGGGAGACCCGAGCTGCTCGGCCAACGACCCTGACCAGCAAACACCATCTGCCTCTCATTCCATCACCCACTCACCACGACTCACTCCTCTCTCTTTTTGGTTTCTCACTGTCCCTCTCAAGGGAGAGATATAAACTGTCCAGAGTTTTCCACCTCACAGGACCCCACTGACCTGTGACTGCCATGTCAAACCAGCTTCTGCTGTGGTAACATCAGGCCAGAAGTGTGCTGGAGATGATCACACTAGGACAACGACGGGCCGGCCCAATATATATAAATCTATGATGTGCATCAGCAGCTTCAGTGAAGATCAGTCAGGTAAAAGAGGAGAGTAAATGGATCCAGCACACAGGTGACCGTCTTATCCAGCTGCTCTCTGCCATCCTTGCTTGTCATTTAGTGCAGAGGTCCCCAACCACCGGGTCGCGACCCCCACCCGTGGCAAAATGTCTACCGGGTCGCAAGAATGTTCTGGGAAAAATGTGTATTGATATGACACTCTGTTATTTATTTATGTTAATGGTTGTTCTAATTACCTTTATTTGACCCTCTAACTCTAACACGTTCTATTCTATTTTAATTCTAATTGATCTATATTTATCTTCTTTTTTAATAAAAAAAACCCAACAAAAAACAAACAAACACTAGCTTTCTATTTTTTCTATTCTATCTACTTGTTTTTCTTTGTGTGTGTGTGTGTGTGTGTGTATAATATATATATATATATAACACCTTGCTACGTGTACTGCGTTAGGCTAACCGAGACTTGTCATTTGCACTTATATATTGTTGCTCTTTTGTTAGTTT
The DNA here is from genome assembly GCF_001515645.1 of Sinocyclocheilus grahami. Lineage (NCBI taxonomy): Eukaryota > Metazoa > Chordata > Actinopteri > Cypriniformes > Cyprinidae > Sinocyclocheilus > Sinocyclocheilus grahami. The sequence goes on along the minus strand of NW_015507411.1, from coordinate 60,675 downwards.
TGACTGCTTTTATTGTCCTTATTTGTAAGTCGCTTTGACTAAATGTAAATGTAATTGTAATTATTCTGTATTTTCATTGTATGCGATTGATATGGAGTAGAAATTTTAGAATTTCATTTTAAATAAGTAAATGAAAGATTGCTCTGATCTGTCACATATTAGGACTTAAATGGATCGCAGTTGATCCGTAATATGTACGGATGAGACCCTACCGTTTGGCACGCATGTGATTCGCAGATAAATTTGCCAATTTACACGTACAAGCAATTTTAAGCCACAAGAAGAAATGAAAGAGAGCTCAATTCATTACTCATGTCATGCTCTGTTCTCGCACACAATCAAAGCGTGCACAAGAGACGTGTTTCAGACAGCACGGAAATACCGAGTTGCATATACATACACATAAAATTAGCCTATGTCAAAAACCCTTCACGGCATTGTCATTCTCTGTGCTTTAAATATTTTTTTTCTTGCTTATACGATCTGTGACTAAAAAAAAAAACGCGTTAATGCGTTGAACCACTATATAATGCTATTATAATACTGTATAATAGCCTAATATATATATATATATATATATTAGGCTATTCCCCCTCCCCCCGTCCAGCCGGTCCGTGAGAATATTTTCCAAACATAACTGGTCCGTGGTGTAAAAAAGGTTGGAGACCCCTGATTTAGTGAGCTTAGCTTTATCTAAAGAGACTAAATGTACAGCTGTTCAGTGATTTCAATAGAAATCCTTGCAATTGCACATTTTGCGTGAGGGCAAAAGATATTCATAGATATATTTTGCATGGGATTAAAGAAACAGTTTGCCTAAAAGTGAAAATTTGCTGAAAATGTACTCCCCCTCAGGTCATCCAAGATGCAGATGAGTTTGTGTCTTCATCGGAACAGATTTGGAGAAATTTAGCATTATATCACTTGCTCACAAATTGATTCTCTACAGTGAATGGGTACCGTCAGACTTAGAGTCCAAACAGCTGATAAAAACATCACAATAATCCACAAGTAATCCACATGACTTCGGCCCATCAATTAACATCTTGTGAAGTGAAAAGCTGTGTGTAAGAAACAAATATATTATTATGGATGATAATAATAACTTTTAATAATAACTCCATTCAGTGTTGTCCTCTCACATCAAAATCCACCAATATATTTGTTTAGAACTGTTTTATAGTGTTTTCACTTGTAAACAAAATGGTGCTTGACCTGTGTATATTTCTCTCCTGATTCAGAGATGACTTTTTACTGGAGGAAGCAATATTATGGATAGAGGACTCAATGGTTTGAAATTAAAAACATCTTGATGGATTTGCTTATTACAAATACAGGTTTTTGCTTCACAAGGCTTTGATGGACTGGAGTCATGCGGATTACATTTGAATGATTGATGATGATTATTGACAAATTGTGATGTTTATATAAGCTGTTTGGACTCTCATTCTGACGGTACCCATTCACTGCAGAGGATCCATTGTTGAGTAAGTGATGCAATGCTAGATCTCTGTAAATCTGTTCTGATGAACCGACATACTCTACATCTACATCTCGGATGTCCTGAGGGTGAGAAATTGTATTTTAATTTTTGGGTGAACTATTCCTAATTTGTCTGCATTTGGTTATAAAATGTTATTTCATTTTATGAACATAGTCTTAAATTCTATCATATTTTCTGACAGACATTATGACTGACAAGCTTTTAACAAGGCAACATCACACAAAATAAGTAAATTATGTGCCATTATTAAAAACCTACTTATATCACACGGGCCAAATGACATATCATTTTATTTTCACCAGCAGCTCCATAGTTGCATTGTGGGCTTTAGATTAGATTTTTGTTGTTGTTCTAGTCCTGTTTTGTTGCCACCGTGGGTGCCAGCTGAGAGGTGTTTGGCAAGAACACTTTTGCTTTCCAGTTGCACAATGTGCATTACAGGTGGCAGATGGGTATGACAAATGAGCTCCCTGGCAGGAGAGTGTGTGTGTATCTGCACATGTGTCTGTGTGAAAGTGTGTGTGTTCAAGTGAAATAAAAACAGGTTGTTGTGAACATAGTCTGAAAAAGCGAGTTTACTTTCCAAACACTTTATGTATATATTGTACACACACATACAAATCACATCATGCAGCTCACACGATATACAAGTGAATCTCATGAACCCTGTCAAGTCATGGGCCATATTTTACCCCCAAATCAAACGTAATAAGAAGAAATTATTTTTAATTATTATTTTTTAATATATTTAATTTTGTAAAAGTTAAGACCATATTTTGTGTGTGAAATTATATTAATTAAACGCAAACCCCCACCTTAAATCTAAATAAATAAATAATGCTGCTTTAAATAAATATTTGTAAAATATTTTGTTACAATATATTATTTATTATAATACAGTTAAACATCAGTGCATGACAATAATGGGAATCTCAACTACCTTACACAAAAACTCATTATAATACTCATAACATAGGGGAAATTAGCATATTTATTTATTTAACAATAACAAATGCTCCTAAAATAGGCGTAATTTTTTTCTCCTTTTGACTTTTGATCACGACTGCCAGAAAAAGTTTTTTTTTTAGAAATGATTTTGTAGGTATCCAAAGTACAAATCTTCAGACTTTTTAGCATACAAATGACTACAATAAAATAGCTGATGGACAGACTGATGTTTCATGCTGGCTTTTGGTTTTACAAGTACCATAAAAATAGGAAAAACTATATTCACCATAGAAATTCCCATGAGCTTTTAAAATTCCATGGCTTTTCCTGGCCTGAAAATCACAATTTGAATTTTTTTTTCATGACTGTGGGATCCCTGTGAAAACAGTATGGATGCATGATGGAATGAATTCACACATAAAGCTGACTGTTAGCCAAGCTCTTTGCTGTGCTTTAGCATGTACAACATTCAAACTTCAGTGCAAGCAGGACTGCTAAGAGAGTTATATTTTCCTACCAAACCAAACATTAGTCTTCTCTCAGTACTGATTATGGTAGTGGCTCATGATCTGTCTGGAGGAGCAGAGTCAGGCTAGTCATTTGTTACCTGTAGAAATTATGGGTGGTCAGACCACTTTTGCACTTTCCTAGCATGTCCTGAATGTTCACAGGACATTAAAGCGTCAGTTCATCTGTAACGAACGCATCAGGCACACAGGGCTGCTGTTATCACATCATCATTAGCACTGCTTACTGTTTCCCACAGATTAGCATCAACTGTAATGCTATGAGAGGGCATTTGGTTTGTATTTTCCCTTTTGTAGCCATTTTATAAATAATGTTTCAAGCTTCACAGACCCAGAAACGCCACCATCTAGACTCTCAATGAACTCAGGAACACCCAGTGTAAAAAAATAAAATAAATAATAATATATTTTTTTTATACTGTAAATTGATAAATAATTATTAATAATACTAATTTATATTTATTTAAATAATACAATTACATCTCTAATGGTTACAATGCAAGAACTATGAAATGTGTCATGATACTGTATGTATTCTAAAAATTTCAATTTAATATAAATTAAAGATTATATCTCTAAAGGTTATGTACGAACTATGATACATTTTGAGATGTTATGTGTTCTAACCTTTCTAACCTTACAACCAAAAAATGAATAATTAAAAATTATTTATTAATTCTTTATATTTTAACATATATTAAACAAATATTTATTATATTAATATTTCAAATATTTATTAATTAATATTTATAATATATATTTAATAATTTATTCAATAATAATGTAAATAAAGAGATTACATATCTAAACGCTACTATGCAAGGATTATATATAACTATATATACTATATAACTATATATAGTATATATAGTTCTTATAACTATATAAGAACAATATATATTTCTTACAGTTTTAAGAGCTCAAA
>NW_015507411.1:53144-56756 GCF_001515645.1 Sinocyclocheilus grahami | reverse complement strand
CACACACACACACACACACACACACACACACACACACACACGCACGCCCGCACACACACACACAAATAAACTAAACCTAAAAACAGCAACTTTGCAACATATAATCTGTCATCACATTTTCCAAGCACTGGAATTAAGGAAAACCACCATCTCAGTCTAGAGACTCTAAAAACCTTGTGCTTTTTGATTTCTTTTTACAGGATAGCCAAAAGTAGATCCATTACCTTATCAAATAGGCTGAATTGTGTGGTGTTAGGGTTATCTTTTATCATTTCTCCCTCTCTGTACTGTCTGGAACTATTCACAGACAAACAGCATTACTGTCAGAGATTAATCACGGATATACAAGACAGTCTGTCTATTTACCCCACACAAAGAGAGCTAACTCCACTCTGACATTCCCTTCAGTGAGATTGAGAGATGTGCAATACATGAATGATTTTTCAAAGCTGCAAATGCATTTTACTGAGTCAAAGGCTAAGTGTTTAGCAAATGTGCAAAAGTAGCAGATCATATTCACACATTTGCCTGTGATTTTCCTTAATTGTTCAGATCATCTTTCAGAGTTACATTTAACTTCATTGCCAGCAAATTACAAATCATTTAATCATGTCAGAAAAACTGAAAAAAAGAACAAAACAAAAAAAGAAAAGACTAGACTTACGGTTCTGTCTAAAATAATGTAAATGCATTACTTTGTGTTAAATATTTCATGGACTCTCAGATGTTCTGCCTAGAAGATGTTCTGCCTTTTCTCAGATCACACATTTGTACAGCAGCTTGTATCTCTCAGGAAGTCAGGATCAGGATGTGATATCAGCAGGGTGTGAAGAGTGTCTACACGTGCACAAATATGCAACCATGTCAACCTGCATTTCCTGAGACTGTGAAAATCACTGAGAAAAATTCAGTTTTCATGTCCTCACAGTACAGAATGGAAATTTCGCACTTTTAAGCAGAGAATGCCAAGTCTTTCTAAGGCACCTCTGAGTAAAGACAGACGAGGAGAAACCATAGAGCTTTTTGCACATCACTGCCTGGATGTAAATACAACTACATGGGAAAGGTGGGCTATAAACTCAGCAATGTTTCCATGTACTTGTGAAATGTTTTTCTAAGACTTTTCCAAGGCTTTTCCTATCGTTCTTGATCACTGGATCATTGGGTTGCACATAGAGCAATATCTTGCTGATTAAATTTTGTGATATTTTAATCTTGTACTAAGCTACACTACCATTTAAAAGTTTGGAGAAAGTAAGTTTTTTTTTTATTGTAATACTATTTCACAATATTACTGTTTTACTTTATTCTGCATATAATTAATGCAGCCTTGGTGAGCAGAAGAGACTTAAAGGGATAGTTCACCTGAAAATGAAAATTCTGCCAAGAATTACTCAGCCTTATGTAATTTCAAACCCGTAGGACCTTCGTTCATCTTTGGAACACAATTTCAGATATTTTTGATGAAATCCGAGAGCTTTCTGACCCTGCATAGACAACAACGCAACTACCACGTTCAAGGCCCAGAAACGTAGCAAGGACATTGTTAAAATAGTCCATGTGACATCAGTGGTTCAGCCATTATTTTATGAAGCTACAAGAATACTTTTTGTGTGCAATAAAATAAAAATAACAAATTTATTCAACAATTCTTCTCTTCCTTGTCAGTCGACACATGTTCACGAGAGTACACGCATGTGGTGCTGCTGATGCAGGAGCCGGCTTTCTGACGTAGAATCCAGATGCACTGCTCCCTGTTTACAAGCAGAGGAATGCACATGCATGTGTCTTGGTACTCTCGTGAACATGCGGCAAAGACTGACATGGAGGAGAAGAAATTGTTGAATAAAGTCGTTATTTTAGTTTTCTTTGCTCACAAAAAGTAGCTTCATAAAATTAAGTTTGGACTACAGATGTCATATGAGCCTCGTTCAGACTGTCAGCCCAAATCTGATTTCAGTGCAAATCTGATTGAAATCCGATCATATATAGATAATCTGAACGGCAATGAACTAAATTAAATCTGATTTTTGCAAATCTGTTTTGAGCTACATTCATATGTGGTTTGAAATCCTATTTAAATCGAATTTCTGGAAATGCGTTTCAGTCTGACTGCTCAGATCGGATTTTGTGTAGGTTTATCACATTCTCACGCCACTTAAAAAGTAAACACGTCAGACATTGTTTGTAGAAAACATGCTGAACGTCCTTTCAGAAACAAGGTTGTTGCGAATAGCAAGTGTAGCGGAAAATGACAATATACTGCAAGTCTATCCACCTCTTTGAGTTTTGAGACCGGCAGACACGGCAGCACGGAATAAAGTTGCACATGCAGCTTCCTACATTTCTGCCGCTGTCTCATAAGACGCAATATTGTTATCCCTTATTACAAATTGCGATGTCATCATGTCGACATGTTGTAAGACAACATCTGTATTACAAACTGTATTGCTCTTATTGTTGTTTTTAGCGTAGACATACCTAAACAACGTCATTGCCACTGAAACCAATTCAGATACTGAGTAAAGTGAAAGAGAGTGCCATGGACACACAAATCATAATTGAGCAGTTGTGATACACAGTGTGGACAGTCAATAATTTAGATCAGATTCCAATTGGATATGAACAAAAATTGGATTTGGACTAACAGTCTGAACAAGGCTATGGACTATTTTAACAATGTCCTTACTACCTTTGTGGTAGTTCCATTGTGGTCTATGGAGCGTCAGAAAGCTCTCAAATTTAATAAAAAATATCTTAATTTGTGTTCTGAAGATGAACGAAGGTATTACAGTTTAGAACGACATGAGAGTGAGTAATTAATGACATTTATTAATGTAATTTAATGATGTTTATTTTTATTTATTTTTTTAAATCAAGGTAAAATTTTAATTTGTGGATATACTCTTGTTTATTTTAAATTATACTACAGGTCGGCTGAATGCTTGAATCTGATTGACTGACAATCGTTCTAAGGTGTGCATTATTTTCTGGGAAATGCACGGCGAAAGTAGTTCCAGGCGGGTCTTGACCTCATTACATGCATATCACTTTGCCAAATGATTTTTTTTGTATATTTTAATTAAAGTTTTAAAGTTATGTTAACAAACACAACAACAACAAAAAAAATTGGCCAAATGATTTCAGTTATTTCAAAAATCTGTACAGCCTGCAAAAGCAAAAGAACTAAAACACACAAAGACACTGACCAAACAAATAAATATAGTAAACGACAACATAAAAATCACAAATTATTTAAAAATTTTTTGCCACAATATTACGTTTTATTATGTATGGAAATCACATACTCCCTTTCTCAGACTCTCTCTCACACACAAACGATCACACATGTATTATGGACACACTCGCACACACAGATGTGCACAGAAACATGTTGTCAGCTCCGCTCTGACGATTTTAGAAAGGTAAAATCTACATGCCATATCTCACTAGTGAGGTAATAATGGCACTATTCTTTAAAGCAGATGAACTTCATGACCAGTTTCACTATTAGAGACGCTACTGCCAAACACTGTTGAGAGACGAACAGACTCAGGTAATTCACACATGCTTAATCTCTCTCTCTCTCTCTCTCTCTCTCTCTCTCTTATA
>NW_015507411.1:35049-51598 GCF_001515645.1 Sinocyclocheilus grahami | reverse complement strand
CAAGTGAGGTAATAACAGCTCTGTTCTTGACGCAGATTAATTTACAGTTTTGCTATTAGTAGAGACGCTGCTGCAGTACACTTTTGAGAAAGACATAGTGCCAGGTAATTCACACATGCTTAATCTCTCTCTCTCTCTCTCTCTCTCTCTCTTATAACTAACTAACTGCATTAGTCTGCTATCAGTGGCTCAAGCCTCAAGTGACGTTTTGGAATTAGCAATGGAGATGTTGGATGAGATGCGTAAGAAATTAATCCTACAAACAAGAGTGTTTTAAGGACAAAAACCTGATGAATGTCTTGAGGTGTGCTAACTGCAATATAACTGGAATAATTTACTGTGGTCCACTGAATTACTAGAAATATTCCTTACTTCATGTTCATGTTCAGCTTCAAATGTTACATAAATTAACACTAATAAATTAACTTAAACTACAAAAAAAATTGGCCAAATGATTTCAGTTATTTCAAAAATCTGTACAGCCTGCAAAAGCAAAAGAACTAAAACACACAAAGACACTGACCAAACAAATAAATATAGTAAACGACAACATAAAAATCACAAATTATTAAAAAATTTTTTGCCACAATATTACGTTTTATTATGTATGGAAATCACATACTCCCTTTCTCAGACTCTCTCTCACACACAAACGATCACACATGTATTATGGACACACTCGCACACACAGATGTGCACAGAAACATGTTGTCAGCTCCGCTCTGACGATTTTAGAAAGGTAAAATCTACATGCCATATCTCACTAGTGAGGTAATAATGGCACTATTCTTTAAAGCAGATGAACTTCATGACCAGTTTCACTATTAGAGACGCTACTGCCAAACACTGTTGAGAGACGAACAGACTCAGGTAATTCACACATGCTTAATCTCTCTCTCTCTCTCTCTCTCTCTCTCTCTCTTATAACTAACTAACTGCATTAGTCTGCTATCAGTGGCTCAAGCCTCAAGTGACGTTTTGGAATTAGCAATGGAGATGTTGGATGAGATGCGTAAGAAATTAATCCTACAAACAAGAGTGTTTTAAGGACAAAAACCTGATGAATGTCTTGAGGTGTGCTAACTGCAATATAACTGGAATAATTTACTGTGGTCCACTGAATTACTAGAAATATTCCTTACTTCATGTTCATTCATAAGCCATTAACTAATGCTAATTTAAGCAGCTTCAAATGTTACATAAATTAACACTAATAAATTAACTTAAACTAAATGCATTATTGGATTAAACTAATGTTAATAAAGTTTTTTATTGTAAAGTGTTACTCTATTTATGTGTCTATATGAAAATAAATGACTATAAAGAAATGATACAGCAGTGACAGAAATAGGAAAGGTAGAGGACAGGCCATTTTCCTAGAATACACACTTCTAATTTAAACCATAAGCAATCCATGAACCCCTCATGCCAGCAGGCTGACCATGTTGATAATGAAGCAGCTTGTGTTGTCCAAGACCATCTGGAGCACATGAGGCAAACTGTGGCGTTGCTGCCCAGCGCAATTAACTGCACCTTCCTCTTGGACACTGTTTTCCTGCTATTGCTGCCATGGGAGACAGACTGCATCCTGGGTAAAGTCCATCCCATTGTCACGACTAAATTTTAATTTCTGCTCACAGACATAATGCCACAGACGGCTGTCACATAACCACGGGCAGTGCACTAGACTCAGGATCTTTCTTTGCTGTAACTGTGGCATTGATAAATGGATGTCTCATCCCAGAAGCATACTTTCTGATGGCTCACTGCAAATGTAGCTTGTATGTTTTGGAATGGGAAGTAAAAAAAGTCGACTTAACTCATTTTCCATTAACATCAATCTGAAAAACTAGGCATGAAGATTTGAAGTATTCCAGTCATGCACCGAAGCGGGCTGAGAAATGACATATGACAGTGTCAATAAAACATATGACAACATTATTGAATTTAACGATGCATTAATATATGCAAATGGTAATAGGCCATATTTCAAGGTCTGAATGATTGGGTGCACAAGACGTGTACTTGGTTTGTTGCCTGATCATTAACTCTGAGTAAGACTCACAGATCTCCATTCAAAGATCCACAGAAAGCTCCAGGCTTCTAATAAGCACGTATCAGCCAGGAATTCAATCAATTTCTATTATATTTGATATATACAGCACTCATGCTAATAAAGCATCAAACATCATGTCCTCAATTATAACATCAAGGCAGCTCCTATCTAGTTAACTGAAGTAAATGGGATGTTTCTTGCGTGGTTTAACATCACACAGAATATGCCCATGGACCCTGTCAACCGTTTAGGTTCCATTGAACAATAAATTCCAGAAAGTTTTAGACATGAACTAACACTTTAAGACAACATAATCTATTGAACAGACCGTATCAGTGTTATTTTAGTATTATTTCTATATTAAGAGTATTTATTAATATTTTTATTTAGGTTTTATTTGTATATTTAGTTTTCTTTTTTTTTAGTTACAATTTTTTGTAATTTTGATGTGCTTTTGCATTTTTTTATTAGTTCCCCCCCCCGATGTATTTCTATATAGCTTTAATTTATTTAAATTTTTTTAATAATTCAGTTAAAACTTATGTTTTTCATAAACTATTATATAAAATGCATTTCTTTATACAATTAGTACTTTTTTAAAAACTATTTATGGTTTTAAATTTTACAACATTTTACATCATTTGTTATACACACACACACACAGTCACACACACACACACACACACACACACACACACACACACACACACACACACACAATTTTAATAACAATAAATGTTTTCATTTATTGATATTAAATATTAATTGATTTAATATCAGTAAACACTGTCATTTTAATCTTTTTTTTTTTAAGTTTACCCTAACCAAAGTTTATATTTGTGCAATACTTGGTCATTTGATTCAAGCTGAATTAATTAGTTTTAGGCCTAAAACTCATCCATCTTAACACTGGAGAGTAATTTTTGACCTAAAAAGTGCCTTTGTCCCACCCCAGAGGATCCATCACCTAATTAAACTTCCTTTACTGTCACCAGGCCATATGTGGGACAAGGGCTCCTTGGAAATGCTAAATGTATTTACATGGTACTGAAGCAAAGGCGCAGCCCATAGCACACATACTGTTGACGGCTCTAAATAGGATCGCTGCATGACAAAACAAACATGGCTCAGATCTAGTTAACCTTTGCTAAAGGTTGCACAAGAACAATGCAATCTGGAGAGGAGTACTTGAGTCTGTTTTGGGAAATGAAGTCTAATCATACTCTTTCTATCACGGTAAATGCTAATATCAGATGGTAATATCAGATTATTGGTGTCACATGCAAATTGGGATTTACAGAACTTCTGTTCTTCAGAATTGTAAGAGGAAATTCATGTGTGAAATAGTGATATTGGCCCACTTAAACAGTGGTCCCCAATTGTGTGTTTGGACAGATTAAAATGTCTGAATGTCACTGCATTTGAAAACAAATACTTTTTGGGGCAGCTGTATATGACCTTTGTTCTTTCAGGTTGATAGTGATAAACAAAGGTGATTCCATTGACACTTTAATGGTCTATAAAACCAATCAAGAAAGAAATGCTACAAAATTACCCATGTTTTCCTGTGAGTGCACTTAAATACAGTACTCTCTTTGACATTAAAAAATATTATTATGTAGCAAATTTTTAGCATTTCACCTCTCGATGTCATTAAAACTATAATTACACCCATAACCAAAACATTACTGACCAAAAGAAACATTTTGGACCACTGCGACACACTAGGTTCTTTTTCAGCTGTTTCGCACTGACAGAGCACCCGCTTACTTTGCATCTCATTATGCATTTGAGCCGTTTTTCTGCATATCTTTCTCAATATGAATAGTCTGGCGGTCAAAGGGCAAACGGTTGGGATCATGTAGAGTAAACCAAATGACGTCAATTTCAGTTTAAGAGTGTTATGGCAATGAGCTGTCTGAGCACCTCTAATAATTTCCAGAGCACAAAAGACAATCTGCATTTTAATTTGGTTTTAAATTGTGTGGCGTGGACATGCTCTGGTTACTCTACGTTTATGCAACATAATTTATCTTCATATCCACCGTACAAAGACCAGGACGAACATTAAAACACTAAAGTTTAAGGCTAAAGCTTTTTCCTTAATAGACCAGCAAGCAAACCTTTAAGGTTAACATGGAAAGTAAATATTATAAATGAACTAATATCAGAAGGCGTTTATTCTGATAGCAGCAACAAAGGCAATTATTATTAATGAACGATGTAGTTCTGCTTTTAACTGCACTGTAAACAATAATATAGTTTTGAAAGGCAGGACTAACACTTTTCTTAGAGGTTGTTAAACGCATTTCAAAAATCAGAAATTGCAAGCAAGCACCACTGTAAGCGTCAATAGGAAAAGTAGAAAATCCATCATCTTTTACACCGCAAAAACCAAATTTTTTTTATAAAATAATCCACGTGACCTATATAGTATATAACAGGTCTTTTACTCAAGTACTGCCTCAACTAGACCACTGAATCAGTGAGGTGAACTTTTATTTGTAAACAAATCAGCATAGTTCATAAATTAATCATTCAGTTCCATTTGTGAAAAAAACCCTCACTGAATCATTTATCCCTTTGCAGTGTTTCTTAAGTTCACAACTCACTATAGGGGGCAACGGTACGGCACGGGAGAGCTCGCCCCCTCAAGTGAGGGTGATCTTCAGGCACTCTCTGTTTAATGCCTGGAGTTCGCTAAGGTGCCCACTTCTTCACCAGGGCCCATAGTACTTAAGGCATTCTGTCCTCCTCCGTACCAGGAAGTAGGCCAAGAAAGGCATAATCTGCTCTGTCCAGTTCGAGCACTGGACGCTTACGCACACAGAGTTGCCCCGTCGCGTAAGGCAGATCAGCTTTTTGTTTGTTTTGGTCCGCCAAAGAAGGGATTTCCGGCGACCAAGCAGACTACGGGTAGGTGGGTGGTCGAGGCCATCTCACTAGCCTACGAGTCCTCTGGCCTCCCATCACCTATGGGGGTCAGAGCGCACTCGACCAGGAGTATGGCGGCCTCCAAGGCTTTCAGCCTGGGTGTGGCCTTGCAGGACATTTGTGCTGTGGCGGGCTGGTCCTCTCCACACACTTTTGTCCGCTTTTACAACCTAGACCTGGCTTCTACCCCAGGTTCCCAAGTTCTCTCTTCGTGATGTGCTCATAGGACACACACACAGGCAGGGACTTGGTAGTATGGCGCAGTGGGTATTCTCGTTCCCAAAGCGACTTGACGCAGCTCGAGTTCCTGAAGGGGAACGTCTCTAGGTTACGTATGTAACCATGGTTCCCCGAGGGAACGAGACGCTGCGTCTCTTTGCCATACTCCCTGCATCCCTGCAGGCGCTACTTCATCGAAGCTGGTTTGCGCCCGGCCGGATGTGCCTTTATGCTTTCTGGTGCTTACGTCACCCTGCTCGTGACGTCTCGCTGCTCCATTGGACGGATTTGACACGTGCTTCAGAACGCGGTCACGCAAGGGCGTTCCCAAAGCGACTCGACGCAGCGTCTCGTTCCCTCGGGGAACCATGGTTACATACGTAACCTAGAGACGATTTCCAGTAAATGATGACTTAAAATTTCAATCTGTTCCACTAACAACACAGCTCATCATATGAATTCAGAACATCTAAAACATAGCGCACAAGTAATATGAACTTTTTTTGGTCAGTTTTGGAGATTAACAGATGTAGTGATTATGAACTATTTAGTGTATGGAAAAGAGCAGTGTGAAGATTCTTCAAAAATTCTTCTTTTGTGTTCCACTTAATATCATAGCAGCATAGGAGCTTGGAACAACAGGAGGGTGAGTAAATGCTGACATGGTTGAACTATTCCTTAAATTGCTCTTTTCATAACAAAGTATGACATTTTGCATTTGCATTGACATTTTTTTCCCCTAGACTCAGAAAAGAGCTTGATTGAGTTGTAAATCTACATGACGGTGTTTGCTTGAACTTGAAAAAAAGTGCAACATACTTTTCACTCTGGGTTTCTGGCAGATTTGTAGATGGGAAGTTTGCAATTGATTTGAATTTGAGAAACGATAGAAAAAGAGAGCAGGACTCCTTAGGCAATAACACTAGTCAACCTATCTCGCTCAGTTTCCCCCTCTGTTCCATAGAGTGTCTTTTTAATCATTCTCAGGGCTGCCCTTTGCGGTTTCCTACATTACATACTGCTATAAAATCTTTATGTCTCGAGAGGATCTACAACTCTCTTACCGATAGGACCAGAATACAGAAAGAACATCACAGCAGAGACTTTATACTCAAGAGATGCACAGAGCAGTTATGTTTACTTATGCCCTATAAGTGTTTTAAATGCCGAATAAATTAGTAATTTGTATGTTTTAGCAATATTATACATTTTGCACACACATTTTGAAAAAAAAAAATACTTTTTTAAAGCAAGAACAAATTAATTTAGATTTAATTAATCAAAAGTCCACGACATTTACAAATGAATTATATTTCAAATATATGTTGCTCTCTTTTTATCAGCATAATAGAATGATTTCTGAAGGATCATGTGACACTAAAAATTCAGTTTTCCCATCACAGAAATAGCTTACATTTTAAAATATATTAAAATAAAAAAGAGCTATTTAAACTGTAATAATATTTCACAATATTACTGTTTTTACTGTGATTTTAATCAAATAAATGCAGCCTAGGTGAGCATTAAACACTTTTTACAAAAACATTATAAGATCTTTATGACTTCATAGTTTTGAACCCCATTGTATATGTAACTTATGAATCAGACTAACAGGGTATTTAAGAGGTTAAACAATAAAAAAAAAAAAAAATCACCACAATTTTTAGCAAAGCATGTCCAAATGCCCAAAGTCTCCTGACTATTAGAAGAAAATAAGAAAAATAATTTTATTAAAAAGGTTTAAATCTAAATTATTTTCAAATACAGAAAAGATACTGTGACAGCACAGACTCTGTGCTGAAAGTGAGGATTTTTCTGAAGACTAGGCTGAATGTATAATGGCTGAAGTTGAGCACTCAGCTCATGTCTTTCAGATTTGCTCGCTGATCAAGAATAGGGACACTTCTAATTGTGTGGACATCACAGACATAAAGCATCCTGATAGTTCACTGTCTGCTCTTATTTATATGCTCTGCTCATGCAATCAGCCACAGCCTCCAGCTGACAGTATACTGTCTGTTTATCATGACTGGACAAAAAATAGGAGATGACAAAACAAAAACACTTTTCTCAATTCATCATCATCACATTCAATTTCCTTTGTGTGACAGTCGAGGCCTAATCACAGTGGAAGGTGGTTAATTTAGCTGTAAGGAGAACAATTCAAATACAAATGGACCCCTGGTCCCTCTATAGGGGATGAGGAATAAACAAAACGTCACTGTTGATCATGTTGTAATGGGAAGGGATGACATACGGACATGTACAGCAGACATCTCTCAACTCCGTCCCCAATGTTGAGCTAATAGAGGCCAAGAAGCTGGAGGATGCTGGGGAACATGAAGGCTCATCGGGGAACATGAAGGCTCATTCATGAGTGGGTTGAAGGCATCAATAAATTAGGACAATTACAGTTTAAATTCCCAATTACCAAACTTAATGCACCCTGGATGCAATTCTGATTTAACACTTCATTTGGTTGCAGAATGCCAGCCCTCCATAATATGATGAAACCTGACAGTCAATTTAGAAAGCATATTTTGGGAAATAGTTTTCTCTTCCACTGTCTCTTCAAATGCATCTGAGCACAAACTGTCTAAAGAGACAATTCCAAATCTCTGACATGCAGGGTCAACATGTACCTATTGTTTTTCAGGGGCCACAAGTGGCAAACCTGGTTCACGTTGTGCCTTAGGCAAAATATAACTAAAGAAAAATAAATTTTTATTGGACTGATGATTCATTTAAATGTGAATATCTAATAATTTAACACCTTTTTATTAACAAATTAAAATTAAATATTTAACAATTGCACATCCCTGCATCTTGAAAACATTCTGCTGATTTCCAAAAATACTAATAAATTACACTCATTTGATGATGAGTTAAAAATAGCATAAAAAAACTTTCCATCACATACAGTTTATTCCATGGCAAAATAAGAATGAAGATTCTCTAATGCACTTATCAGAATAACAAAAGCACAAAAGCAGACAAATGTCAAAAATGTATTGGTATATTCTGTTACTGGCAATAATTTTAACCTTGAAATTGGGATAAGGCATGCAATAATCTCTTTAGTATCATTCAGAATTTAACAAGTAGTTCTAACTTGGCTAATAGAAAAATAAATTATTAATAAAACCAATCGTTAACAATTAATTATTTTAATTAATCTTCAATACTAATCACTATTAAATTCCATTTAAAATCCAACATGCTGCTTCTGGTGACATGGACACTACACAAATCTGCACTAATGCTCATCATCTGATGCTCATGCTCTGTCAATATGCTGACTGGCTGACTATTTTCCCTGCTATTACAACACTGATCCCCAAAATGTGATCTTGTCTGCCTATTATAAGATACACAAAGCTATCTGGAAACATTTAACAGGTCAATCAAACAGATAAATCATGCATAACTATAAAACGGCATTGATTTAGACATGGGGGCACATAAACACTCAGAGGGACACTGTCCATCCTACACGTTTGACAACACAGCGCATAACTACATACTACAGCACTGATTGTTCTTCAGTAAAGATGACTGAAGGCCAGAGAGCAGAGCTATGATGGACAAGGCATAGTCCAGTGCACATCGCCAGCTATCCTTCACTACACAACAAGGTGAAACAAAGTACTCTGTAAATCTCATCATGTAATGTCTCATACACTCCCACCTCACACACAATCTCACTAAATATATGTCATTACCAAGCAGAGCGATTCAGAAATTGGTGTTTAGACCACAAGACTCTGGTGAGCAGTCTTGCATTGTATTTTGTGCCCATAGTGATAAACAAACAAACAAACAAACAAAGCTAAAAAGTGAATTAATAAAGATGCTTTAGACAGAAAACAATTATGAAATATAATAATAATAATAATGTTATGTTATGATAAAAAAATAAAAATAATAATTTATAAAAGTATTTAAAAATATTTAATTTACTACATATTAAATTATTATTATTATAAAATATATTAAAAATAATAAATTAAAATGACATGCTTTACACAAAAATATTATAAAACAATACTACTACAACTCCTACTAATAGTAACTACAATTTATAATCACTCATTAAATTTGAATTAAATGCTAATTAAATTAAACTAAATTAAATTATAAAATAATAATAATAATAATAATAATATACAAATTTAATTTACTACAAATTAAAATGAAATGCTTTATGCACAAAAAATATCATACCACAAATAATGATGATGATGATAATAATAATAAGGAATTTAAAAAGTATTACATTAAATTAAATTGAACAATAATTATTTTATATTGTAACTTAAACTATAGGCCTATACTTGGTGTTCATTTTTCAAGTCTTTTTTCTCCGTGCGATGGTACACCAGGTGAAGAATTCAGTTCGTGAATAGAAACACACGGATTGAAAAATACATTACCAAGAGTCAAGTTGTCAGACATTCGACAGTCATAAATACTGATATTAACACATGTGTAACGGATACCTCGCAGAAGCAAACGGGGTAAATACTTTAAAAAAAAAAATTAAAATAAAGTTAACATTGGCCAGCTGCATATCACATTGTTTATTACTTATCAGAGTTGTAGAAACCAGAGATTCACACTAAATAAAAACAAATAATCCACATAAGACAAAAATCAACAGATACAGTATTCAATGAAGCCCGTGTGCATTAATGTTTACTCTAACTGTAAAGATATTTTTATGGAGGAAATTAACAAATATCCTGTTCATTTCTGCGACTTTGAAGCATAGACTACCATGAACTCCATGCGATTGCCTACATATGAGCAATGTTATCTAAAACACAGTTTTATCCAGGCCCGGTTCCAGAATTAAATAATGAGGGTGCTTCAGAAATTACTGAGTGTGCTCTAGCCTCAATGCACATACATTTTCACATATATTTTTGTCCCGTCCATTGCTCTTTCGAGTGTGAATCCTGCATAAATATGCGGATGCCATTCCCGAAACTGCATGTGCATGTGGCCAAAAATGCAAATTCTGAATGGATTATACATAGCCTAGAAAACACACAAAAAGCACTCCCTTTAAAATCACTAAAAAGCTGTCTCTCGTCTTAGTTCATCGCGATCTCATGAAGTTTTATTATAATGAAATGATCCGCAAGCTTTAAAAACTCAAGACAAAAATTCTGGTGTTTTGAGCGGTCAGTGGATTCTAACTTAAACACCTCTGACTGGCAATAGTGTTCAAGAAATCAACAGACATATGCCTGTGATGGGCTACATTGCTCAACGCTGCAAAAAACATGATGTTAGTAGAAACCTTTTGACGCTCTCCAGAGTGCAGACACAAATATGCACTGGATAGTTTGCCAGATCTGTTTTGCCAATATGATAGTGAATAGAGAATATCTAGAGGTTTTCCCATGGGTGCTCTGCCATTCCCCTGGGTGCTCGAGCCCCCCAAGCGCCCACGGGATCCGCGCCTATGTGTACAGATAGAGTGGACTGAGACTGACATTCTGTTCATGCCTAATTTAACATAGATGGTATAGAGTCATACATGCAGTGGGAGAGAATCCCACAGGACAAGTCCACAATAAGAGCAGAGGCTTTATCCAAAGTCAGATTAGCAGTAAAAACATGCACAGCAGCCTTCACTGTGCAGCATGCTCATTAATAGATTAGCATCAGCACCCAGCGCCACAGCCACGCTGCAAATTGTTATTGCTAACTGTAATCAGAAAATGGGTCGCAGGAGTGCCAGGGGATAGTGGCAAAGACTGGCAGAGCATGGAAGAGCAAATAAATGAGAGAGAAGGCGAATGATCGCAAGCTGTGGGGTGAAGAAGAAGTGCTATATGAGAAAGAAAGAATAGGAAAATCTTTCGATCAGCATTATACTGCATATGACATTATATACCAGCCCTTCTCAAAGTCCGGATTCCGGTCCGAGGGAATTCGAATCGGACCCACCACTTTGTATTTTAAGTGCACTCGTATCACTCAGACCTCTGTGGCACAAACACGCCGACACACACAGGGGCACACGAACCAGTGTTGCAGTGCTTACCTACTTTTTTGTAAGACAAAGCGTATAGCAACCAGCGACATTTTGGATAAACCTTAGCTTTCATTCAGTTGAATAATGTCACCTGTTTTGCCCTGCGAGCGCAAGGTTTTTCTCGACCGGCAGAGTTAGCAGCATATTCAACTGACCGAACCGCAACAGACTTGTGAATGAATGAGTAAAAAACAGCGTTTCCAAAAAGCTATCACTGTTGACTGTCTGGGCATATGAACATGAATGTAGTTTGTCTGTAAATATGCACATAGTTTGTTACACAGACGGACGTTTCTGCTGCATGATATATACAATAAAGTAATATAATTCACTGCTGTATAACAGCGTATTGCAGTTATAATTCAAGATTTTAGCAATTCAGTTGAAGTGACAGCAGGTTACATTGAAGTACTATTTCAGAAACAGAAAATATGTAAATGAGAACTGCTTTATTGGGCATTTAGTTGTATAAAAATGCAGTACTATGTAACAGTTCAGAACGTAAACGCAAGTACGACTTGATGTCATCATGAATGTGATAATTAGCATATATAAAGTTAATTGTTATATAAAGTTTTAAGCATGTTTTTTAAAGGAACACTCCACTATTTTTGAAAATAGGCTCATTTTCCAACTCCCCAAGAGTTAAACAGTTGAGTTTTACCGTTTTCGAATCCATTCAGCCGATCTCCAGGTCTGGCGGTAGCACTTTTAGCTGCAGCTCAGCATTGAATCTGATTAGACCATTAGTATCTCGCTCAAAAATGACCAAAGAGTTTTGATACTTTTCCTATTTAAAACTGGACTCTTCTGTAGTTACATCGTGTACTAAGACCGACTGAAAATTATGCCGGGATGAGAGTATAGTTCCTAGTCATATCGGCCTAGAAAATCGCAACTTTTCATTTTCGGTCGGTCTTAGTACACGATGTAACGAGTCAAGTTTTAAATAGGAAAAATATCGAAACTCTTTGGTCATTTTTGAGCGAGATGCTAATGGTCTAATCAGATTCAATGATCTATGCTAAGCTGCAGCTAAAAGTGCTACCGCCAGACCCGGAAAATTAGCCTATTTTAAAAAATAGTGGAGTGTTCCTTTAAAAACAAGTTTTTTAATAACAATTATTTCGGGCCTTTTGACGTTGATGATAATTCAGATTCGGACCTTTGAATGTAAACTTTGAGAACCCCTGTTATATTCAATACTGTACAAAGGTTTGAGGTCAGTAAGATTTTTTAATATTTCTGAAAGTCTCATTTGCTCCCCCAAGCTGCATTTATTTGATCACAAATACAGTAAAATAGTAATATTGTGAAATATTATTACAATTTGAAATAAGTGCTTATATTTAAATTTATTTTAAATGTAATGTATTCCAGTGGTGGTAAAGCTGAATTTTCAACAGTCATTACTCCTGTCTTCAGTGTCACATGATCCTTCAGAAATCATTCAAATATGCTGATTTGGCATTCAAGAAATGTCTTATCATCAATGTAAATTTTTTTTGAGACATTCTAAATGTCTTTAATGTCACTTTTGGTCAACTGAATGTGTTGTTGCTGAAGAAAAGTACTGATTTAATAATATTTATAATAATAATAATAATCATACTGACCCCAAACTTTTTAACAATAGCATATATGTTTCCTATTAACTCGTTGTTATTGTCCTCTTGCATTATTGACAAACTATTTTCCTGTAAAGCTGCTTTGATACAACCAGTATTGTATAAAGTGCTATACAAATAAAGGTGACTTGACTAGTATATACTCTATTACCATATATGCTAAATAAATATGCTTAACATAAATTGAAAGCCCTGTTTTTTTTCCACATAATTAACTAATTCAAAGATCTTTACTTGAGAACAGATTTGAAAAACCCTTCTATTTTCATCACATTTACTTTACTTGTTACATTTTAACATTTAACAAATTCTTCTGCAGAATCCATAAACAGCTTGTCCATTTAAGTCTCATAAACAGCTAATTAGAAGAGCGCACATGGAGCTATTAGCGAGTGAATCTTACACTGCCCACCCTGTTAACCAGGAAAAATGTTCATAAATGTGTTCATACTTAGTTAACTTGTTTCTCTAACAATTCAACTATATTCTTTCTGTGGAAACACTTCTGCATTGTTATGATTTCATTTAGCACTAATTTGTTGTAAAGTCCAGCTGTTAGCCCACACATACGCATAGAAAGTGAGCAAACGTAACATTAATTCTCCTGAAACCATAAACAACAACCAACACAAACCACGTTCTGGGGTGGTATTGCAGTTGAGCAACTGGGCAAATCGCCAAAAATAAGCAGGTTCAAACAGAGAGCAGTGGAGAGTGGGAGCGTATCAGCCACAGAGGGGCTATTAAGGTCACAATCCCATTTTACCCATCAGTTTACCCCGTTAAGACACTTGACCCTCATTTGTTCCAGTAAGAAGTATCAGTACAGTTGGGTAAAATTAAATTTTTTATTCAAGGTTTTAGATAACCTTCTATCACCCCACAAGTCCCTATAAGCATCTATACTCTGCAACACAAGCGTGCACACACACACACACACACACACACACACACTCAGACGATCTCTCTGTACCTGGTGTGTTGAGTAGGCGTGACATTTGGCAGGCGTAGGATACGTGCTGCTCGCAGTGTTCAGCACTGTTGGTTATAGCTGTGACCTGCTCCACAGAGGCACTGTAGTTCAGCTGCAGTACCATCCGTCTCTCCCGGCTGGAGCCAGTCACCGCTGTCTGCGCCGGTAGGTTATTCACCACAGTCGTCCAAACCTTGTCCTCTGAAACCCAGATACAGTAATGGTCATAAAAAGGTAAACTGACTGGCACTGCAAGAAAAGTTGACAGATTCATCAAAATATATGTTAATACTGTACCATTAGCTGAACCTTCAGAATGCCACTTTGATCAATTTTAATGCATCCTTGCTGAATAAAAGTATTAATTTCTTTAAAAAAGGTAATGACGACTAACATTTGAACAGTAGTGTATACATAATATTTAATTAATAATTAAAAACAAATGATAAATGATTCATAATGAATAATCATCTTAGAATTTTATCAAGCTAAAAGGGCAAAACACATACCACAGTGAAGAAGTTTCCAAATGTATTATTTTTTAAGAAAAAGTTAATGTTTTTCTTTGTTTTTAAATTGACCTATGAAAACAAGAATTTTCTCATTAAAGTAACAAATCACTAAATAAGCAATTACAAACTGATTTAACGCATGCTGGATCCATGAGTGTAAACAGCTTTATTTATGGCAATATTTCCTTCCATGTATTCATTTTTATTTAATGGGACCTAATAAAAACTGACATTCTAAAAAACAATTTTTGTTTATATTATTCAAATCCACCTGATCCTGTAGCCATAATCCCTCTCACTTCAAAGAATCACAAGATTTACCCTTCACAATAAAATAAAAATGTTAAATGAAGATAACACATTTCTGAAATTGACAGACACTTTCTTTTCAGAATGATTTTTGCTCTCTACCGTGTCCTCTCAGGGATTTCATATGCTCTAAGATGACTACAGTTCCTGCCCTGAAATTATAACAATTTATGTATTGATGTTCCTACATACTTGAATGTCCCTACATGTATTTTTTTTTGTTATTTATTGTTGGATCAGTGGGATGACGTGGACCTAGGCTGATGAGATAATGCTTAGTAGGCTTGAAAACAAATGGGTTGAGATGCTGAAATAAAAGTTTGTCTCTGAAGGCGATAGGAGGGATTTAAAAAACCTGACAGAAGCTTGGGATACAGGGGACCTTGAAAGCATGTAATACTCAGTAAAAGGCTTGATTTATTAATCAGGTGCAATCGGTGGGCTTTTTGGATTCAGTGCTATGGTATGCCACAAATAAATAAAAACTGCACATTTTACCTGTCATGTTGCAGATGACTTTAAAAGGACCTAATGGTCCGCTTCCATCTGGGTCAATCCAGTAGGAATCAGATGATCTCCCCAAATGCTTGTAGGCCTCACAGGACTGCTCATAGACAGCTGTAGGTAAGAAATAAAAGCTTTAATAAATAGCATTCATATTTTTATTAGAATCTCTTTATTAACTTTACAATCATACTTTATAATTATAATGTATCATTTTTGGAGGTTCGCCCTCCACAGTCTTAAATAAAAACCAATTATTAATTATTAAAACAAAACAAAACTTTCCCAGCAATCATACTGTTAATCACTTGGAAAGAACAGCATGAGCTAAATAGAAAGTATTTAGTCAATAAATGTTAAATGACAGAAAAATCATCTTTGCTAGTGTAATATATAGAGTACAATATATTTATTGTGCCTGTCCAAATACTAAAACAAGGTTGTACTGGTCAATAGTATATATATTTATATATACTCACTGTTTTTCTAGCCCGACTATTGACCAGTACAACCTTGTTTTTGTATATGGAGAGGTCTGAGGGAAGTAACTCAATGGAGTTCAACATCTTTCTTTTGACTTATGTGTAACTGGTGCCGCTGTGTAACTTGCAGTCTCTTCTCCTCTCCATCTAACCCCTGGGGACTTAAAAAGTTTCACTCAGTGGTGATTCTGAACTATTTCTCTCAGAACTGATCCCAAACAGACTTCACAGAGAATACAACAGACTTTTTCATATCAATCAATAGCTCTGTTTCAAGACCTAACGAGTGTTTGAAGGAGTTGTAGGTGCCACTCCAGATGTGAAGGTCATTCCGAAAGGTAGTAATATTTCAGTGTAATTAAAACGAATCATAAGCTTAGCAACATGCTAATGTCAAACTCTACTGAAATCATTGCCTATTCAAGTCTCCTGTGCTTCCATTTCACCTCGTTACCTTTTTTCTGGTAACAAACAGAAAATTTTTGACATTTTGGTTCCTCTTCAGGAACTCGAGCTGCGTCGGAAAACGCTAGGGGAACGCCCTTCAGCGTGACGGGCTCCGAAACTCGTGTGTAATCAGACCAATAGATGGGCGAGACGTCACGGCGGGTGACGTAATGACCAGGAAGCTATAAAAGCACGTGCGGTGAGACCAACGCCAGCTTTTTATCATTCAGCAAGTGCTCTGTGTGTGTGTCAGTTGTGAGTCTTATTTGGTGTTGTCTGTCCCATAGAAACATATAGAAATGTCTAAAGCACATGAAAAAAAACACCATCTGAGTAGGGGCGAAGGCAGCCAGCGTTTCAAACTGTGTGTTCCTCCCTGCCCGCGTTTCATTACGGGTGCAGACACACACAGTTTGTGCGTTGTCTGCCTGGGAGCGGA
>NW_015507411.1:32064-32649 GCF_001515645.1 Sinocyclocheilus grahami | reverse complement strand
GAAGTGGAAACTTTTCACTTCTTGGAGCGGAAACCGCCAGCTAGACCCAGTTAACTGCCCGGTTGGTACAGTGCTGGAGTTCTTGCAGGCCCGTTTCTCCGCAGGGTTGACCCACTCCACCCTGAAGGTCTACGTGGCGGCTATTGCGGCCTACCACGCCCCTCTTGGTGGCCAGTCAGTGGGTAGGCAACCCCTAGTGACACGTTTCCTCCACGGTGCACTGAGGCTGAGGCCTCCGGTACGATCTCGTGTCCCCACGTGGGATCTGGTGGTGGTGCTAGAGGCTCTCTGTAGGCCTCCCTTCGAGCCTATCGAGGAGATATCGGATCGCCTCCTAACGATAAAAACTACCTTCCTTCTGGCGATTTCTTCCCTCAAGAGAGTTGGGGATCTGCAGGCCCTTTCAGTGGCCCCGTCTTACCTAGACTTTGCGCCTGGTTTGGCCAAGGCATTTCGGTTCCTTCCTCTGCACCGCAGCCTGTCGTACTCCAGGCCTTCAGTCCTCCTCCATTCAAGGATCCAGACCAGCAGAGGCTAAACTGCATGTGTCCGGTGCGTGCACTGGATGCTTACGTCCACAGATCT
>NW_015507411.1:29666-31253 GCF_001515645.1 Sinocyclocheilus grahami | reverse complement strand
ACACACACACACACACACACACACACACACACACACACATATATATATATATATATGTGCTGTATTTATATATATATATATATATATTCATTCTTACATGTGTGACAGGTGGCTCCTGTGTATCCCGTCCCATCACAGGAGCATGTGAAGCCGTCCCAGGTCTGACTGCATCGGCCTCCATGTTCACAGTGGTTTGGCATACATCTGAAAAGAGATCAGATCATATCCGAATTACACATTTAAATATGTGTGTGGTCAATGAAAAAAACTGATCACTGCTATACTTTTTGCTGTATTTAGTTAAAAGTTTTAAAATGTATCTAAAGATCCCTATGTTCCCATCTGATGTGCTGTTTTAAATAGAAAAACAATTTGACCAATTTTCTGCACTTTTTTTCTGAGTGGCAACAGTTTTTATAACACATTTGATATGGCACACATTGAAACACATTACTGAGTGTCTGCTCAGTTAAAAACACAGCGAATGTGTTGAAGAGATGAAGGAGATGAAGGTCTTACTGTCACAATGGTAAAAAAACCTTAAGACTGAACAATGTACACTAATTAACTTTTAACAGTAGAAAATCTTATGTTCTACTTTTATGTAACACTTAAATGTTTATCTTGATTTTTTTATGGACAGATTAATTTTTAAAAAATGGACAAATGTGAAAAAGAAAAACTATCAAATGAGCACTCTAGTAAAAAAATAGTTACCATCCACAGTTAAGCAGTGTTATTTTAATATTATTTATATACTACTATAGTATTATTTATATTCTGAAATATAGCTTTTATTTTTAGATTTTTTATAATTGTATTAATTTTGTTATATGCTTATTTTAAAATATTTCTATTTAGCTTACATTTTTTTTGTATTAATAATTTTAGTACTTCAACTTATTTTATTTCAGTTAGTTGCCAAGGCAACATTTCACTTATTTTATTTCAGCTTTATTTCATAAACACAGATCAACAGATACAGATAAAAAAGACACAATCATACAGTAATTCAACTACTGTACATTGTGAGTGCATTAATCATAATATATCAAGTTTGCATATTCAGGAAAAGTACTGAATGTGAAATAATATACTTCAAATTTCACCACAAATATTTTTTTGTACTCTGAGATGATGTCGGCAGCATCCACCCCCTCCCCCCTAAAAAAACAACAACAAAAAAACACCTGAGCCTACCACTTAGCATCTCATCAGGAGTAAAATGTATGTCATTTCCACAAGGCAATCGCACAAACATACAGTGCAGATTTGCCAGCATTTTTTATTTGAAGTCCTGACTAAAATCGTAATTAAACCTCCAAAGTTAAAACAATTAATGGCTTCACTGACTTTCTCCTGAACTTAATTAAGAAACAGTCATCTTCAAAGGTGCTTTCAATCGGTCAAGGATCAAAACTGAAACCTGGTGATGTGGCACCTGTTCTGTGAAAAAACTGCGCTGAACGTGAGCTGTCCACTTCCACAGTCCTGCCAACTGCACGTCAAATCCATTAACATGGCAAAATGCATTATGAAATTAAATTAGGGAACAATCCCCTTGGAGCTAATGCTCATTAGGCCGAT
>NW_015507411.1:28573-29656 GCF_001515645.1 Sinocyclocheilus grahami | reverse complement strand
TGATCTTCCCTCGCCGTTAGGGGTCAAGGCTCACTCAACACGTAGCGTGGCAGCCTCTAAGGCCTTTTTAGCGGGTGTTTCTATGCAGGATATCTGCAACGCGGCGGGTTGGTCCACGCCCTTCACCTTTGTTAGGTTCTATGATCTAGACTTGTGAGCCACTCCCGGCTCTTCTGTCCTCTCGCCCTAGCGGTGCAATCTTCCACACTGGGCAGAGACTTCGGAGTCTGGCGGCGTGGGCATTCTCATTCCCCTAGCGTTTTCCGACGCAGCTCGAGTTCCTGAAGAGGAACGTCTCAGGTTACGTATGTAACCCTATTTCCTCGAGGGAACGAGACACTGCATCTTGGTGCCATACTTCCGGCGTCCCTGCCAGCGCTTGCTTCATTCCTGGAGCTGGCGTTGGTCTCACCACACGTGCTTTTATAGCTTCCTGGTCATTACGTCACGTGACGTCTCGCCCATCTATTGGTCTGATTACACATGAGTTTCAGAGCCCGTCATGCTGAAGGGCGTTCCCCTAGCGTTTTCCGACGCAGCGTCTCGTTCCCTCGAGGAACTAGGGTTACATACGTAACCTGAGACGTTTCAGCTGATATGAAAACAGTGGAAACATGAAGCCTTTTACGTCATAAACATGTTATTCATGGGCAAATACAAGGAAAGCAAATACTGTTACGAAGAACCGTGACATTTCTCAGAAAGGTATTTTCGATGTTAGTTAAACAGAATTGTGTTCCTCTTGTGTGTTTCCCTTTCTCCCTTTTCCACATTTCACTTTATTTCACAGAAAACAGAATGCTTTTCTTTGTTCTTTGCCATTTCTGTAGCAGTGCATTTATGTCACATGCCGAGGTTGACACAAAAGTTTCCTTAATTTCCAAGAAAGCATGACATGTAATTAGAATAATTACCCAGCAATGAAGCACAAACCAGTCAGTATCTGGTGTGACCACCATTTGCCTCACGCAGTGCAACACATCTCCTTCGTATAGAGTTGATCAGGTTGTTGATTGTGGCCTGTGGAATGTTAGTCCACTCCTCTTCAATGGCTTTGCGAAGTTGCTGGATATTGGCAGGAAC
>NW_015507411.1:21111-28023 GCF_001515645.1 Sinocyclocheilus grahami | reverse complement strand
ACACACACACACACACACACACACACACACACACACACATATATATATATATATATGTGCTGTATTTATATATATATATATATATATTCATTCTTACATGTGTGACAGGTGGCTCCTGTGTATCCCGTCCCATCACAGGAGCATGTGAAGCCGTCCCAGGTCTGACTGCATCGGCCTCCATGTTCACAGTGGTTTGGCATACATCTGAAAAGAGATCAGATCATATCCGAATTACACATTTAAATATGTGTGTGGTCAATGAAAAAAACTGATCACTGCTATACTTTTTGCTGTATTTAGTTAAAAGTTTTAAAATGTATCTAAAGATCCCTATGTTCCCATCTGATGTGCTGTTTTAAATAGAAAAACAATTTGACCAATTTTCTGCACTTTTTTTCTGAGTGGCAACAGTTTTTATAACACATTTGATATGGCACACATTGAAACACATTACTGAGTGTCTGCTCAGTTAAAAACACAGCGAATGTGTTGAAGAGATGAAGGAGATGAAGGTCTTACTGTCACAATGGTAAAAAAACCTTAAGACTGAACAATGTACACTAATTAACTTTTAACAGTAGAAAATCTTATGTTCTACTTTTATGTAACACTTAAATGTTTATCTTGATTTTTTTATGGACAGATTAATTTTTAAAAAATGGACAAATGTGAAAAAGAAAAACTATCAAATGAGCACTCTAGTAAAAAAATAGTTACCATCCACAGTTAAGCAGTGTTATTTTAATATTATTTATATACTACTATAGTATTATTTATATTCTGAAATATAGCTTTTATTTTTAGATTTTTTATAATTGTATTAATTTTGTTATATGCTTATTTTAAAATATTTCTATTTAGCTTACATTTTTTTTGTATTAATAATTTTAGTACTTCAACTTATTTTATTTCAGTTAGTTGCCAAGGCAACATTTCACTTATTTTATTTCAGCTTTATTTCATAAACACAGATCAACAGATACAGATAAAAAAGACACAATCATACAGTAATTCAACTACTGTACATTGTGAGTGCATTAATCATAATATATCAAGTTTGCATATTCAGGAAAAGTACTGAATGTGAAATAATATACTTCAAATTTCACCACAAATATTTTTTTGTACTCTGAGATGATGTCGGCAGCATCCACCCCCTCCCCCCTAAAAAAACAACAACAAAAAAACACCTGAGCCTACCACTTAGCATCTCATCAGGAGTAAAATGTATGTCATTTCCACAAGGCAATCGCACAAACATACAGTGCAGATTTGCCAGCATTTTTTATTTGAAGTCCTGACTGAAATCGTAATTAAACCTCCAAAGTTAAAACAATTAATGGCTTCACTGACTTTATCCTGAACTTAATTAAGAAACAGTCATCTTCAAAGGTGCTTTCAATCGGTCAAGGATCAAAACTGAAACCTGGTGATGTGGCACCTGTTCTGTGAAAAAACTGCGCTGAACGTGAGCTGTCCACTTCCACAGTCCTGCCAACTGCACGTCAAATCCATTAACATGGCAAAATGCGTTATGAAATGAAATTAGGGAACAATCCCCTTGGAGCTAATGCTCATTAGGCCGATGTCTCATAGGAGGAGCTGTGACAATGCCATTGACAATGAACCTTAAGTCTTTAAAGTTCTTTGTTACTGCTACTGTCATACTTTTTGAGAGCTTCAGTGCCGTCAAACTGTAGTTTTCATATAGGATGACATGTCTCGATTAATTGGGTTACCTCACTGGTCATCTGTGCCTGGAGGAGAAAGGTACAGATAGAGTTTACACTGTTCATTAATCAAACTCCAGCAACAGAACCGTCCTTGGAAATTTGAGGCCACAGATGACTCAGACCAATAATAAAAATTAAGTCAGAGTCAACAGCAACATGTCACTGGGAGATAAGACCTTGGTAATAGCTTCTCACCAATAGATTCAAAACAGTTCAGCTCTTGCGAGCCAGAAAGTTACAAACATTTCACTACTGTTCCTGGCCATGCCGGAGATTGCAGAGCAGTGAGCCTGAACAAGCATTTCCTGTTGCATGGTCACTTAGCTTCCCAGAGATTTCCATCAAAATTTTCCAAGGAAAAATAAAGAGCACAAAAGTAAATGTGTGCATGTATGTGTCTTATTGACAGTATAACAACTATTCTACTGAATCAGCTTACCCTAAACATTTCTTTTAAATGTGATGTTGGAAATTTTGATGTATTCTAAAAACTGTTTCATCTGAAATATTAATCTCTTTCATATAGCATTGGGAAATTTGATTCATTTGAGTGAATTGTTTCATAAATATTCTCTCATATGCAACAGTGGAAAGTTGGATTCATTCTAATAAAGTGATTCTTCCCAAACATTCCTCTCTTATATGTAAATAATGGAGAATTTGATTCCTTTGAGTGAATTTTATAAACATTCTCTCTCATATGCAAAAGGGAAAAGTCAGATTCATTCTATTAAACTGACACATCTCAAACAATTCTCTTTCACATGTAGCACTGGAAAATTTGATTCATTTGAGTAAATCGCTTCATAAACATTCTCTAAAATATGCAAGAGTGTAAAGTCTGATTTATTCTAGTAAAGTGATTCATCAAACATTCTGGTCTCAGATGTAGTATTGGAAAAACTGACTCTTTTGATTGAATCGTTTCATAAAAATTCTTTCTAATACGCAAGTGGTAAGTCTGATTCATTCTACTAAACTGATTCTTCTCAAACATTCCTCTCTCACAGGTAACACTGGAAAATCTGATTCAGTCTGGATCCAGAACACCTGAGAAGAGATGTTGCCAACCCCTCAGAGGACCTCAGATGATGCCAACCCTGAAACAACATACAGAACTACCAAATTTTGCTATAAGTTTGATTGCATCATATAATAATTGCTGTTAATAATGTTAATCGTCTGTTTGATTACGTCTTTAATTGATTTTTCCATACATTTCTGCTATATGTACATTAACTAACAGTCACCCACTGATAAGCTACTACTAAATATATTGTAGAAACTTAATTTTCTGTTAAGTTGCTTTGCAACAATTTGAATCGTGAAAAGCGCTATACAAATAAACTTGAATTAAATTGAATGAATCGTTTCATAAATATTCTCTTTCATATGCCTGTCACGTGTATGTTCTGTGTTTCTGTTCTCCCTGCCTTGTCCTAGTTTTCCTTTGTTGCTTGATTAGTTAATTAGTTTCCACCTGTGTTCATTTATTATCTTATTAGTCGATCGTTTGGTCAGTATAAATAGCCCTGCCTTTCCTAAGATTCTTTGTCCTGTCTCTGTCGTTGAAAGTGGTTGTTTTCTACATTTCTCCCCAGTGGATTTATTGAAAGATTCTGTTTGTTGTATATCTGCGTTCTCCTTCAAACTCCTTCGCCTGGCAACCCCTGACAATGTGTGGAAAGTCCGATGCATTCTAGTGAACTGGTTAATTTGGAAAGTTCATATAAACATTATAATACACCCTATTTCTTTTTTTATGGGATTTAGTGTAAATGTATCTGTTCAAGTTTAATGCAGTTATTTCAAAACTGCTCTGATTAAAATAAAAATAATATTACTTGATAGTTACTTATTTAAAGATAGTGCACCCGTAAGTAGCTTAAATTTAGCTTTAAATTTAGTTTCAAAAGATTTTTGTTTGTTTGTTTTTTTGCAAAAACCATCTTGACTACAGTTAGCTACCTTAACAAATGACAGTTTCAAAGCTGCCTGATGAAAACGAACATAAAATCAATGGCGTGGTGAGCGGTAGCCCCCCTTCCGATCCCACATAATGAGTTTGCTCCTCACTGCGCTGCCACTGTGGAGCTTTGCCAGAGAAGCATCATTACACTGACGGAAAAACACACAGGGAGAGCGTTCAACAGTCTCTTGCCTCCTCTATTATTACAGTTCATTCCGTTCGGAGAAAAGGAAGGGAGGGAGAGCGTGCGAGTCGGTATCTAGCCTGATCTAATAAAGGGAAAGATTTTCCTCTGGGGACTTACAACTAACTGTATTGCAGTATAAACCATAATCTCAAAAACATAAATAGTGCAGTGAAGACAGGAAGTTCATCTGAAACATTATCGAAATATTGTCAGTGAGAGGGATATGAATTTAAAATAGCAGAAAGACATGCAGAATGAACTGAGCTAGTCTTTAAATCATGTTGAGAATGTACTCAGCCCTGAGCTGTAAGGCTAATGAGACGAATTAAAGAACAATGCATCTTTACACACAATTAAAAGAGCTTAAGCTTCTAACTGAGCTGTAAGGAATCTAATGGAATATAAATAACGCCTCCATATGCGGGTCTTTATCAGTAAGGAGCGAAATAAATGAGCTGCAAACATAAATGTATAAATGAGCAAACGAACAAAGAAAGCAAATAGTTATTTATTAACTAGCTATTCTTTGCACTTAACGTAGGAGGACGTTAATGTCAAGTCAAGTGCCGTTTAACCTGAGATTTTCTAAGCACAATAGGTAATTTCAAACTCACGAGAAAACACTGATATTTTATGAGGTAGCAATTTAGTATGAATCCGTACAACGAGATTTATATGGAATTGCATTTGTACAATGTTATCCATTCAGAATGTATATATATATATACAGTGGGGAAAAAAGTATTTAGTCAGCCACCAATTGTGCAAGTTCTCCCACTTAAAAAGATGAGAGAGGCCTGTAATTTTCATCATAGGTATACCTCAACTATGAGAGACAAAATGAGAAAAAAAAAAAAATCCAGAAAATCACATTGTAGGATTTTTAAAGAATTTATTTGCAAATTATGGTGGAAAATAAGTATTTGGTCAATAACAAAATTTCATCTCAATACTTTGTTATATACACTTTGTTGGCAATGACAGAGGTCAAACGTTTTCTGTAAGTCTTCACAAGGTTGTCACACACTGTTGCTGGTATTTTGGCCCATTCCTCAAGAGCAGTAATGTTTTGGGGCTGTCGCTGGGCAACACGGATTTTCAACCCCCTCCAAAGATTTTCTATGGGGTTGAGATCGGGAGACTGGCTAGGCCACTCCAGGACCTAGAAATGCTTCTTACGAAGCCACTCGCCATGGTGGAGTTTGGAGTGTGACTGTTTGAGGTTGTGGACAGGTGTCTTTTATACTGATAACGAGTTCAAACAGATGCCATTAATACAGGTAACGAGTGGAGGACAGAGGAGCCTCTTAAAGAAGAAGTTACAGGTCTGTGAGAGCCAGAAATCTTGCTTGTTTGTAGGTGACCAAATACTTATTTTACCGAGGAATTTACCAATGAATTCTTTAAAAATCCTACAATGTGATTTTCTGGAATTTTTTTTCTCATTTTGTCTCTCATAGTTGAGGTATACCTATGATGAAAATTACAGGCCTCTCTCATCTTTTTAAGTGGGAGAACTTGCACAATTGGTGGCTGACTAAATACTTTTTTGCCCCACTGTATATATATGCATGAAGCTTTACCCCTGAAACCTAACCATCGTTTTGTAAGAATTTGTACAATGTGATCCATACAGAAACATAAGATTTTTAGAAAAAAGTACGTAATAATGTAAAAGTAGGTTCACCCTCAAAACCTAACCATCAGTGGGGCTTAAGCAGCTCTTACAAAATGTTCAAATGAGATCACATAAATTCATACAAATTAGTCAATTGTACAAAGTCAAGTGTTACAAAGTGCTATGAGAGCATGTAGGCAAATCCAAATCCAGCAGGCAAGTTCCAAGCCCTAAGTTACAGAGGAAGAAGCAGAAGACTGTGATATGCGACACTTGAAGAGGTTCTTTAAAATGCTTTGGGGCCGTTCACACTAAACACCTTTTTGAATTCCACTGCACTGTTTTCCATTGTTTTTCTATGTAAACATGCACTAGACAGATGTTTGAATGTTGCATATTTCGCAGCACAGCATCCAAGTTAAAAGTTAAACTTTTATAAAATATGACTCCAGTCCTTGACATGTTAATGGTGGCAAAAGGCATAACCTACTGTATAATGAGACCAATTTACATGGAA
The DNA here is from genome assembly GCF_001515645.1 of Sinocyclocheilus grahami. Classification (NCBI taxonomy): domain Eukaryota; kingdom Metazoa; phylum Chordata; class Actinopteri; order Cypriniformes; family Cyprinidae; genus Sinocyclocheilus; species Sinocyclocheilus grahami. The sequence goes on along the minus strand of NW_015507411.1, from coordinate 21,999 downwards.
AGGAGTTGTGATTCTGCTAAAAAGAATGACGCTTAATTTAATTTCAGTGCAGCCGACAGAGAACCTGGTTAAATCATGGCCGATTAGAGAACGAAACACATTTTTGTTTTAAAACGTTCGCATGAAAAAGTGGCGAAACTGTGTAGTGAATACGTCCCACTATGGCACACTGCAGTAATGGACGTTTTTCCTAGGGAAGTCTCTGCATATGCTTCCTTCATCTCAATAGAACTGAATTATCATCAAACAAGATACATAAAAAATTACCAAGCCAACATCAGATTTGTCCCCAGCTGTGCAATTGTGCTAATGAAAAAACAACAACAAAAAACAGAATTATATCATCAACGAACAGATGATTCAGTTTAACTATTTGAAGGCTCAGGTTGATATTAAATTACTATAAAGACAAATCTGATAAGTCATAATTAAAAACAAGCTGCTTGACCCTTAATTGTCTGTAATTTGAAGGCAAATTACTGTTTTCTTGCACAATGCATGAATACATTAGCCCTCACATCTGCTTGGGAATCCTCCTGCCTGGGCGATGAGGCATTATTTCATTAAAACATTAAAGATACAAATGTGGCAGGCAATATGTCTATCTTGAAATGCAGTGTTTTAAAAAACATTGCTTTTTAAAAAAAATTTCAAGTTTCATTTACTTTGCTCATTTGGTTTTGCTGCGCACATCGTAATGGGATTTGGTTGGTTTTATGTTCATATGTATTAAATTGTGAAGTCTTTATAAAGATTTTGTTTTAAAGTTCTGTTCAAGTTTTTTTGTCAAGTTCCCTACTATATAGTATGTCAAAAGCAGTACAAATGAGATGCAAAAATGCCCGGATGACCACCTAAATGGTTTCTTTTGATTTATATCATCAATAA
>NW_015507411.1:9174-20980 GCF_001515645.1 Sinocyclocheilus grahami | reverse complement strand
GCAACAGATCCTGCCCCCAGGGCAGATGCCACCGGTGGGGATAAAGCCACAGTCTCAGTCTGTTGCACCTGATAATCACTGTCTCAGTCAGTGTTTGTTGAAAGGCAGGGCAAGTGAAGAAGGATCGGTTCTAACCTGTCAATGATGGCACACATGTCCAGGCTGACGTTCTCGAAGGCTCCCATCCTTCCCTGCTCCACTGCGGTTAGGTCAGCCAGCTGATCGTCCACCTGAATGAGCTGCATGCAGCCCTGGAATGAGCGCTGGACAGGAGATGCTCTGGTTCTTAAAAAATAACCTAAACAAACAAAACACACAGCAAAGATGTTATATGTCAAAAGAGATGTTATGACCATAATGACACTGATATATGTTTATTAAGATTTAAGATAAATAAAATGACTGAAATGTTCAATCGAAAACACAGTAAAAAAATATTATACTATGAACTTACTATTTTAAAATTGTTTTCTATTTTAATATATTTTCAAATGTAATGTATTCCTGTGATGGCAAAAGTGAATGTTTAGCAGCCATTACTCCAGTTTTCAGTGTCACATGATCCTTAAGAAATCATTCCAATATGCTTGAATGGGTGCTTAAGAAACATTTATTATTATTATCAATGTTGAAAACAGTTTTTATTTGTTTGGAAACTGTATTTTATTTTTGATAGATGTCTTTAATGTAATTTTTGATCAACTTAATGCATCCTAATCATATAAATTAATACATTCATTTATTCCACACGAATCTCTTCCAACTTTGATTAAGAAAATATTTTTAAATGATATACAGTTATAATTATTTAACTAAAAATACATGGTCATATTGTTTTCTAGATGCACTGAATTCACAAATTAAAAAAATAAATAAAAACGCAAAAATAAATGAATAATAAATAAATAAATAATAAACCTAAAGCTAAAATGATGTTTATGATGCTATAATGTGAGCTTAACATGGGGGCAAAGGTAAAATTAATCTAATCTAAAAGTAAAATTAGGGGAAAATAAGCGTGCACAATATTGGCTGATGTATATTCAATATTGACCGATAATGATACGCTAAAATATCTCTTGCATCCAGTAATCAACATGGTGCCGATATACTGTGATCGCAATCCTGTCTAAATAAATATGTTATGTAATGACCTCTGTTATTAACCGTAACACAACATAATTTCTAAAAAATAATCCTGTCCGAATAATGCTTTAATTATAAATGACCTGAGCTGGAGAGCTCCTGAAATAACCATTATGCCCCCGAGGGAGACACTTAACCTCATACTGTATTGAGATCTGTGTACTGCATTGCTCTGGATAAAAAAAGGTCAAACTAAATTAAACACAAAAATAAAGTCACTGAGTGTGATCTAATGTCATATGTGTGAAAGGTAATCTCATGTCACATGTGTAAAAGCTGAACATAAGGACCATTAACTGGAGAAAAACCTATCAACCTAACCTCATTAACCAAGTGATAGTTTTTACACCAAAAAAGGTCATGCACATCGCAAACAATCAGCTAACTCTGATGTTACTAATGAGATAAAAATACCTAAACACACAGAACAAAGTCAGATTAGACGGATTTCTCCACATGGACCGCTGACATTCCTGGGAGAACATGCAAAACTTAGACCCCAAAGATCTGGCGAATCCTCAGGGTTGGTTACGTTCGCATTAGAGGTGAACAAAGCTTTCCATGATGCCGATCACAGGAAGGTCTATTGAGATTCACCTTGCAGCCCCCTGACATTAATCTACAAATGAGAGCATCTGGAAGCATCAGTGTTTGCAAGGAACTCGTTTAAAAAAATAAAATAAGAAGAGGGATAGAGAGGGATAGAGAGGGAATGAGAGAGAGCGAGAGCGAGAGCGAGAGAGAGAGAGAGAGAGAGAGAGAGAGAGAGAGAGAGAGAGAGAAAACAAAGTTCCTTAAGTTTTCTGGGCCATCTGGCTTGTCTGCTTCCTGCACCTGTCCAGGAGTCTATATGCCTGAGCAGTCAACAGAGGAGGATGAGGAAGGTGGGCTATTGGAAGACACGCTGAGGGAAATGCATCTCACTACAGAGCAAAACAGAGAAAAAACAAGCATCTGCTGACAAATTAAGGCAGGGCTGCAGTGGCAACTCAATGATCACCAGGATTTGTGGGGATCTGGAAAGCCGCCAGGATCCGTGATCAACAAGGGATGCAGAAAAAGGCAGGTTTTCGTCACCCACGCTTGGATGCGACTTCCCAGTGACTGCTTTTGTCCCATTCTGCTATCGTAATTAATTGAGGAGAGTCACTTTTCTGACAAGATAACACTCTAAATTACGACTGAGGCCCACAACTCATACTCCTGGCTGGATTTCTGAGTAGCTTCTGCATGACTGTGTTTACGTGCTGCTGATGATTTTGCAGGGATTGGAGAATAACTACTGTAAGATTAATGAGTGTCTATGGGCTCCATGTATTATTCATGAACGGCAAATGGAATATGGAAGATTCCTGTGGGAAGTCCTTGTTGTAAACTTGTATCCTCATCAATAAGCCTGGTGCAGATGTTAACTGTTTTTTGTTTATTCTGCACTGGAAAGTTCATAATGATGTAAAAGTTTATCTAACAATAATTGATAAGAGTTATTACAAAACATGCAATCACATTGCGAGTACAGCAGTAAAAAGTGACACAGATGAAGTCTCAGAAGGCTCCTTTGATCTCATTGTGTTCTCAATGAGGTGGAACACAGTATTTCTGATGAAAAGTGGCTCTTTGGCTGTGAATGAATGATTTCTCAGTCTGTCAGCCTAACATATTCACATCAGGTCCACAAATTGGCCTGAATGGATCGAACTGGTGGAAACAGATGGGCTAATTACAGAGCAAACAACTCGCCCACTCGGCCTACACCTCTTTTGGGTAAGTCCAAATCTATATAAACATGGAATGACTTGAAATGAGCAGTGTTTAGTTGCATGCTACCTCTGCAACCAACATGACATGCGCCTTTATCAAAGATTTTTGGTGTAAAAGAAGGTGACATAAAAAAGGGCAAAAAAATAGTTTAAATTAGAGCGCTGCATAAAATTAGTTAAGTTCATGCAAAAGCAAAAGTAGCTGTTTTTCCATTTACCAAACTAATGAATTGAAGGCACAATATGTAAGATTTTTTCATTAAAATATCCAAAAACCACTAGAACAGTGTTATATATTTTGTACTTGTGTACTTACATTATCCCAAATGTTTCAAAGAATGTTTCAATTTTAACTAGTGACACGGACCGTGTCCATAGTGTCATTGTGTCGCCTGCCAATGACGTCATAACCCCTCGATTTCTGTAGAAAACATGGAAACACCAAAGATGCTTTAATATGTTGTGCATTTAATTAGACCGGTGATGACCGCACAGAGTAGCATAATAACAGAACTTTCAAATGTATCTAGTATAATAAAACAGCGCTGCTTTTTTTCCCACGACCGGAAGGAGCGGAAGTGGTCGACTGTGGCATAACAAAAGCCCTGCTGCTTTCTAGCCGTGTGTCACGCTCGTTCAGCGGCCTCGTTTCGCTTCGACGGCTTTCAGCCTCACCCTGCTTCATTCTACTACGTTAATAAATCATTAGCTGATCCATAAACATGATTTCTGCCCAAGTCCCGTCGGATTGCATTGGCTGTGGGTATGAAGACGACAACTCCCACGACTCCACACTCAGTCACGCCGTCATCAAACTACGCCTTTGCCTCTTTGTTTATTTTGAATACGCGCCCTCTAGCGGCGTAAATTACATATTGTGCCTTCAAGTTTTAAAACTGAACTGTAATTAAGTCATGGATTATATATATATATATATATAGCTTTTATTTGCTACTGCTGACGTGCTTGACTATTATTTTTAATACACTTAAAAACTGTTTATTTATGTTTTTTAATATATTATATATATATATATATATATATATATATATATATATATATATATATAAAATGCTAAAAAACATAAATAAACAGTTTTTAAGTGTATTAAAAATAATAGTCAAGCACGTCAGCAGTAGCAAATAAAAGCTCCACTACATGCCATATACCAGTGGTCGGCAACAGGTGGCTTGGCCCGCGCCCCCAGCCAGATTATTTTGATAGCACCTGGTTCTGAAATAGATCTGTCATGACAGTAACAGTTCCCTTTCAGTCGGTCACTCTCAACGTCACGTCGGATGACCGACGAATTGGGATCTCGCTTAGAGAGACCAATCTACTTCGAGTGAAAACTAAATGAGCCAATGCACATTGGCATGCGATTATTGCATCCAGCTGCCGCTGATCACAGCGTGAATATAAGTAGGCAGCAGATGCAGCACATATTCAGCTTTTTGCTTCGGAGTTGAGCGATCACTTCGTTCTGCTCCTGACTACTCTACTGAGAGAAGAAGACTGAACGAGTTCAGCGCGCTCTTGGAGAGCTCTTCGTGTTGGCGGTACAGCGCTTCAGAGGTGGTGGTTTCCCGTGTCAGTGACAACACTGTTTTCCCAGTGTTATCCAGTCTTACTCATTGGGTAGTGCCATAGCAGCAGTAGCTGGTCCTCTTGTGCAAGCCCTGGCCTACGCCAAAAAGTAGGACGCAGGTGGCTTCCACAGGACACTGGAAGGGGCAGTAGCTGTGGCCTTTTGGTAGGATCCCAATTCGTCGGACATCCGACGTGACGTCGAGAGTGACCGACTGAAAGGGAACGTCTCTGTTACGTATGGTAACCCTCGTTCCCTGAAGGAGGGAACGGAGACGTCACGTCCAGTCGTCACAGCTCCTGTACCACCGCTGAGCGGCCGGGTCACCGGCTCGGCTCCTCAGCGAAAACCTGAATATGCGCTGCATCTGCTGCCTACTTATACTCACGCTGTGATCAGCGGCAGCTGGATGCAATAATCGCATGCCAATGTGCATTGGCTCGCTTAGTTTACACTCAAAGTAGATTGGTCTCTCTAAGCGAGATCCCAATTCGTCGGTCATCCGACGTGACGTCTCCATTCCCTCCTTCAGGGAACACGGGTTACCATACGTAACCGAGACGTTACTCACAATCAGAGTATGCGAGCGGAGCGGAGTGGGAGCAGAGCGTGGAGTGGAGCTGTGTGATTTTGACTGGAGCAAGAAGCAGATTTTTTTAAAAGTCGGAGCGTCGTGGTTTTCACTTGCTCCAAGAGCGCTCCACTACCGTTCCATCACGAGTGCAATTCATGCCAACTGCCCGTCATATAACTGCATATTTAGCAAGAATTCACGTTAAACATATTTAGCTAGAGATGGATCACTCAAATCGGAAAGAATGTGAAGGCTATGATGAAGGCAATGGACATGAGCGGGAAGTTATAGTTCTCAAGGAATTTGTTTGTTCCTTCTAGATACTGAATATTTTCAACTGAAAGCATGATTTAAACAAGTACTATAACACGCACTCGCTCTCTCAGTAATGCATTCAAACAAATGCAATCTTACAGTGCTACTTCATCTGTATCCGATTTCGAATAAGCAGAAATCTGTAAGAAATGCATTGATCCATAAGTAAAATAACTGACGAAAACGTACTGTTATTTTCATCACAAACAAAATTTGCCCCGCAAAAAGCAGCAATTATACCTTTTAATGCTGACAACCACGTTATTAGCTTGTCATGTGGTAGGAAAAAAGTTTGCAGACTAGTGTTCCAATAAGCCACTTTTAAACTCTCCTGTTATTTTATTTTTAATATGTTAAGAACAGAACTGTGATATTTCAAACATACTGAAATACTTTAGCCACTCACATACTCTGCCGGACACCACCATAAAATTGTGGCTTTTTGATAATGACTGTCCTCCTACAGGATTTAACACAGACAGCTCACTACCAGTTACAAAAGGCACTGTAACAGTCTGTCACAGGCAATTCTAGTTGCATTTTTCATCAATTAATTTCTTAAATTATCCTTTGACTATGTTCTGGCCCGCCATCTAGTGGCGAAGGTTTTTTTTTTGGCCCGATGCCAAACTTACTTGCCGACCCTTGCCATATACTGTTTCAGAGAAACATTTGAGAGTCCCTTTTCTTTATTCCATTAGAAAGACAATATGTCCATAATTTTGTCCATATCAAAACAAAAGCTGACCTCCTACAGATTGATGGATATTTTAAAGTCTTAATCTGCTGCAGAAGAACTCTTTGGCCCGTCTATGTTTAACGCTGTCTTCTTTATTACAAAATCAAATCTCCAGCCATCGCCCATCAGACAGTCATTCATTTGGTGAGGTCTGCCACAAATGTGCAGAACCATCCTGTGTAAAATGGGTTTGGGAGACTACATCTAACCAGAGAGAGATGTTGGGAGACAAGCAGTCCCCTTCTTGGAAAAACAAAGAGCTATTCTCGCTGTTCCATTGCAGACAGCTAAATACATGTGAGAGGTCTTTTGGAGACATCGGAGACCAATGGAAGTTTTTTTTTTCTTTTGCTAGGACATTCCATCAGGGCTTAACGATGAAACATGTGCTAAAGCTAATTATGTTTTGTTCAAACATGTGCTAAAGCTAATTGTTTTGTTCGCAAAAGTCCCAAGACGAGCATCTTGGGCTCTTTCTCACATAAGGAAGAGGCAAAAAAAAACAAAACAAAACAATATATATATATATATCACATTTTGTTGCTTTGAAGCCTGAAATGAAGATGGACACAGTTTTTGTTTTACCCAGCTGTCTTTACTCAGTGCAACTTATAACATCCAAGTGAAAGAAATAATAGAAAAAAACAGAATCACTGGTTTTATCACTAGTTTTAACCCACTGTGCGTGTGTGTGCATATATATATATATATATATATATATATATGATGATCAAAAACATATTTTTTATTAAAAATGAATGGTGAAACATAATATCTGCAAAAAGGAATGTTTTATTTAAACTTAAAAAAAAATATGTAAACATATGCAGCTAGCAGAGCAAACAGGATTGTTCACCCAAAATGAAAACTATTTTCTTCCTTATGTAAAAACAAAAGAGGGAACTTTTAAGAATGTTTCAGTTGTTTTGTGTTCATACAATTAGAGTCAGTGGGGTCTAAAACAACACTGGACCCCACTGACTTCCATTATATGGACCAAATAAACAACACCACTGACTTTCATTTTTGGGTGCATTAGACTTGTATTTTGCTCCAGTAACAAGGGGGATTTTACCTCAAATAAGTTTAAGACAAGGCATGGCAATTTCTTTATATAGCACACTTACCTTTAATTGTTTAACAGTTCAGTGTTGTTATCGTTAACAAACTGATACATCTTGTTTCGGTAACTGAAATTAAGAAATTAAATTAAATTAAATTAAAATTATGAAAGACATTAAATAAAACAAATATTAGATTATAACTTAAAAATAAAAAAAAAATGCTAAATTGATTTTTTTTTATACATTAATTCATTCATTCATTCATTCATTCATTCCCTGTCAGAATGGATCAAATTTTTGCTGTGCATAGAAAGTGCCATGATATTTGGAAGACAAAATCTAAACCCTATAGAATATTATATCTATGCTTATGTATTAAATTTGGGCCTTACAATGTTCTGAGCACACATATCAAAGCTCTCCCAATAATTGTCTAAAACAAACACAGTTTTTATTATTATTATTTTTTTCAACGGCATGTCCGACCTCAGGTGGGCAAGGAAATTCCAGGATTTATGGAAATCCAATGTGCATGAGGCTAGTCTATCTGTCCCTGTAATGAGGATCTGAATCAGGTGTAGAACTGTTACCGGAGGCTTATCTTGCACAAACACACATGACTGTCTTTGCTCTTTAGAGTCTTTATCTCAAGGCTGATAACAATAATAGCCCACCGGTAGAGGGACAGAGGGTTCACTTTCCAATCTGCACATTGCAAAATACAAACTTTTTATTGTATTTATTTCAAGGTAAAGTAGTATTCTGCTACAGAAAGCGGTGATAAAATATTACCTACATCAGATGGGATGCCAAACAATAGCATAAATAGCATTACCAGCTGCATGAAGAATATCCTACAACCCCTTTTGATCTATTTTAGTTATTTCTGTCTTCTAAACAGAGATAAAGCCAGTTCCCATATTTAATGTATACATTTATACAGATTTTAAGCTGAGAAGCCATCATAGTCTTTGTACTAAGCTGACATCTGAGAAGCCAATAGTCAGACATAAAATCAACCGGATAAAAAAGCCTCATTCCATGCATAGAAATAAGAGAGATTGTTATGCTCTTGCAGTCTGCCAACATGTGCATGTGTGTTCACATTGATGCAATGCGCTACAGCTGCCAGAGTGAGGTGATTAGGAACATACTGTATGAGCTGCCTCTAGTGACCCAATCTGGTCCTACATATTTTTTTTTTGTAGCTGACCTTGCCATTGCTAGTATAGTCTGATCAGATTCAAGCCTTTGATGATTTTACCACATTAAATTTAATGTGCCCATTTCCATGCTCTACAATTAGCTTCCATGCATAAGCAGCCTCAATTACCAGTGTTCATGCTGATGGTTTCACTAGATAAACAAGAAATCTGGTGGAGAGTTGTGGTTACAGGAATAGTTCACCCAAAAAAATAAAACTCTGCTGAAAATGTACTTACCCTTAGGCCATCCAAGATCATCAGAGCAGATCTGGAGAAATTTAGCATTACATCACTTGTTCCCCAATGGATCCTTTACAGTGAATGGGAACGGGAGTCCAAACCAATGATAAAAGCATTACGATAATCCACACGACGCTAGTCCATCAGTTTACATCTTGCGAAGTGAAAAGCTGTTTGTAAGAAACAAATCCATCCAGATGTTTTTAACTTTAAACTGTTGCTTCTGGCCAAATTCAGGCCATAATCCATAATAATACTTTCTCCAGTGAAAAAGTCCATCCGCTGTTGTCTTCTCACATCAAAATCCAACAACATATTTGTTTAGAACTGTTTTCACTTATAAATGATGCTTGATTTGTACATATTTCTTTCCTGATTCAGACAGGATGACTTTGGATGGACTCGTATTTTAAGGTTTAAAGTAAAAGAAAAAGTCTATTTATTACAAACAAGCAACTTTTCACTTCACAAGATGTTAATTGATGGACTGGAGTCGTGTGGATTACATGTGGACTATTGTGATGTTTTTATCATGTGCTTGGACTCTCATTTTGGACTCTCATCCCCTTCACCGTGGGGGGGGGGGGTTATGAACTATTCCTTTAAAGATCTATATTTATACACATTTCTTAAGAAGAATGCAGTGGCTGCAGGCCAAATCCCAGAAGGGGGAAATCCTAAGGCCCCACTATATACTTCAAGCAGAATCAGAGAATGATCCGCTGTGATGTCATTTTGAACCAAATTAAGCCAAAATACAGATTTTTTGGCTGTTAGTTTGGGGTGTTTAAAACAGCTGGCCAAAGCAAACTTTCTAGAAGAATTCACTGGAAAGTCTGGTAAACACCTCCGAACTATGGTCTGTGGTGATTGTGTAATAGGTACAGTAGGTGTACGGCTCTGGGGCTCTGCCTTCTTTGACATAGAAATCTTCTCCAGGTTAATTTCTTCTTTTTAGTCTGTTGAGGTCCAACGTGAGTAATAATGTGAACACCCTGGAGAGCTGCTTTATAGTAGAAAGTGAAAATGTAAATCTAACTGAAAGCAACACTAACATTGTTTTTCATGTTTAATACTGTAAAAACGCGTGTTTAAAACAATCTATTGTATAAACTGTTATATAAATAAACATGATGTGACTTAACTGGAGTGCCAAATTGCAGCATTGGTTAAAACATATCCACATCGCTATGATCAGATGCTTTCTCACCGCTGTCATTTTTATTGTGTGTTATTTTCATTACTGAGAGGAAAGCTTGCAAGACATATTAAGAGATTCATCTAAAAGCTGCTCCCAGCAACTTGGGATGTTAGCTAAGAGTATACTGCTGCTCAGGTATTTCAAACTTTGTTTTACCCCTAATCCAAGAAAGAAAAATAACTTTGCTGGGAGTATATCGGGGTCTTTAAACTGCTTTAAACTTTAAACACCATAGTGCCCAAGAACGAGATAAACTGTTTCAGTCACTGCAGTAAAACTGTACTGTAATTTGCCCATTTAATGCTTAGGTATAAAGTGTCTTCTAACTGAAAAATTACCTTATTTTATAATAATCAACTAAATAAAGAATAAACTTTATAATAATCATTAATGAACTGGCTAGGGAGCAACACAACTTTTCTGAGAGCCAACAAAGCTGCCAAAACTTAATTTGCTATACAAATCATTTAAAGCAAAGCCCATTTGAGCCACAGAGAGGTTACTTTAATAACTGAATAGTTTGATTAATAAAACATATTGCTTAATATTAGTACAGACCATATGCACACACTAATGGATAGCACAGATTCTGTTTGTTTACTTGTGCAATCCATTGAAAAGCGAGCAAAAGCAAAACGCATTAACTACCCTACAAATTTGTCTAAAAAGTTGTTATATCTGAGTTATATCTGAAATCAGATCTCTTAGACCAAAGGTTTTCAAACAGGGGTCCCGGAACCCCTAATGGACCACAAGGAGGTGCTTAATAATCCACAGGAAATTTGAGAGGAAAAAAAAGACTATACAAAATGTATGTTTTAGATTAGAAATTTGAAAATGAGCAAGAGGGTGGCTAACCGCACACTGATCCACTCAAGACAAAAACGTTTCAGCACATTGCTATCTTCAGTGCTCTAAAGCACTGCAGATAGCAATGTGCTGAAACGTTTGCTTGCTTGCTCGTGTCCATCTGTTTTTAATTCACATGCACTTTGCACAATGCAATTTATAAAAATTAAAAATATGTTTTTTAGTCTTGAGTGGATCAGTGTGCGGTTAGCCACCCTCTTGCTCATTTTAAAATACCCTTATGCACCTGCAGTACAAGGAACTATTTTTTTGGAGCACTACAATTTTCTCAAGTTTAGATTAGAAATTAAAATATTAACTTAAGATGAAGATATATATATATATATATATATATATATTTGGAACTCGAGCTGCGTCGAGTCGTTTTGGGAATGCCCTTGCGTGACCGCGTTCTGAAGCACGTGTCAAATCCATCCAATGGAGCAGCGAGACGTCACGAGCTGGGTGACGTAAGCACCAGAAAGCATAAAAGTGCATTCGGCCGGCGCTTTGGGAATGCCCTTGCGTGACCGCGTTCTGAAGCACGTGTCAAATCCATCCAATGGAGCAGCGAGACGTCACGAGCTGGGTGACGTAAGCACCAGAAAGCATAAAAGTGCATTCGGCCGGGCACAAACCAGCTTCTGCTCTTCAGTAGCGCTCTGTGTATGTGTCTGTCTATTTACCGTTGTCTGTCCGCACAAGCACTCATATATATAAAACAATGAGAAAGTCTATGGCGAGCGAACGGCATTACAAACGCTGTGTTTCTCCCTGCCCACGATATCTGGCGGCGGGGGATACACACGATTTGTGTGTCATTTGTTTAGGAGCGGAGCATGCACGGTCAGCTTTCGAGCAGCTGATTGTCATCACTGCTAGCTCTCGCTGCGCACGCTCCGCTCTCGCCTGGCTGCGTTTGATGAGAGCGGCCAGGCTCGCGATCCCGCTGGCTGAATGATAAGGTATATGGGGCGATGCCAGTGGTGGAGCAGACGCTTGCGAACTATCACTCCCCATCCTCAGCATCGTCCCTGAAGGCCCCGAAGCTTCCCACCAGGCCCGTTAGGCTTACATCGAGTCTGGTTGGGAAAGCTTATACGGCGGTAGGTCAGGCTGGCGCAT
>NW_015507411.1:0-8481 GCF_001515645.1 Sinocyclocheilus grahami | reverse complement strand
GGCTCCCCGCTGGAGATTCCGATCAGGAGGGACCTCCTCTCTCAGGCGCGGGGCACCATTCTTCACCCCCGCCCGGCTCCTAGCATCTGGTCTCTCAACTGAGGTTGTTGAGACTATACTCCAGTCCAGAGCTCCCGCCACTAGGAAACAGTATGCCTTGAAGTGGAAACTTTTCACTTCATGGTGCGGACTGCGACTGCAGGACCCAGTCAACTGCCCAATTGGTACAGTTCTGGAGTTTCTGAAGGAGCGATTCTCCACAGGGTTATCTCCCTCCACTCTGAAGGTATACGTGGCGGCCTTAGCTGCTTACCACGCCCTTCTGGGTGGTCAATCATTGGGAAGACACCCACTTGCCACTCGTTTCCTCCGTGGCACCCTGGTACAGCGCACCAATGTGCCCTCATGGGACCTGGCTGTGGTTCTGGAGGGCTTATGCAATGCCCCCTTTGAACCCATAGAAGAAGTTTCGGTCAAGTTGCTCAGGCTCAAGACCATCTTTCTCCTCGCTATTTTTGCTCACTAAAAAGGATCGGGGATCTTCAGGCACTTTCTTTTTCGTGCCTGGAATTTGCTCCAGGCATGGTTAGGGCATTCCTTTACCCGAGGGCCAGGTATGTCCCTAAGGTGCCCACTTCTTCACCAGGGCCCATAGTACTTCAGGCATTCTGTCCTCCTCCGTACCAGGAAGTAGGCCAAGAAAGGCTTAATCTGCTCTGTCCAGTTCGAGCACTGGACGCTTACGCGCACAGAGCTGCCCCGTGGCATAAGGCAGATCAGCCTTTTGTTTGTTTTGGTCCGCCAAAAAAGGGATTTCCGGCGACCAAGCAGACTATGAGTAGGTTGGTGGTCGAGGCCATCTCACTAGCCTATGAGTCCTCTGGCCTCCCGTCACCTATGGGGGTCAGAGCGTACTCGACCAGGAGTATGGCGGCCTCCAAGGCTTTCAGCTTGGGTGTGGCCTTGCAGGATATTTGTGCTGCGGCGGGCTGGGTCTCTCCGCACACTTTTGTCCACTTTTACAACCTAGACCTGGCTTCTACCCCAGGTTCCCAAGTTCTCTCTTCGTGATGTGCTCATAGGATACACACACAGGCAGGGACTTGGTAGTATGGAGCAGTGGGTATTCTCGTTCCCAAAGAGACTCGACGCAGCTCGAGTTCTTGAAGGGGAATGTCTCTAGGTTACGTATGTAACCATGGTTCCCCGATGGAACGAGACGCTGCGTCTCTTTGCCATACTCCCTGCATCCCTGCAGGCACTACTTCATCGAAGCTGGTTTGCGCCCGGCTGGACGCACTTTTATGCTTTCTGGTGTTTACGTCACCCTGCTCGTGACGTCTCGCTTCTCCATTGGACGGATTTGACACGTGCTTCAGAACGCGCTCATGCAAGGGCGTTCCCAAAGCAACTCGACGCAGCGTATCTCGTTCCCTCGGGGAACCATGGTTACATACGTAACCTAGAGACGATATACACTGAACAAAATTAGAAACGCAAAACTTTTGTTTTTTCCCCCATTTTTCATGAGCTGAACTTGTGATGTACACAGAGTATATATATATATATATATATATAGGCATAAAAGGGAAACAATGGAAATAAATAAATACATTTTTATATAATTTATTAATTTAAATTGAAATATATTAAATATATTTTAGCTTAAATATATTTTTGAATGTGGGGCCCTCACCAAAAAAAAAAAAAAACATTAAATTTGAGGAACTTGACTTCAAAACTTTTTTTTCTTAGACCATGATTTGACAGTTCAGAGAAAACATTTATCCCAAGAATGAGGAATTAAATATTCAGTTTGTTATATTGATTGCTCTTATATGTTTCAATCTGTGTTTCACAGTCATTCCCAATGTTAACCGTCTATGGCATATTCATATTTGGCCATATGGAGGTCTTTCTATGCTCAAAAAAAAAAGATCCAACCGGTAAACAAATCAGACAGTACAGACACATCTCTCTAGAAAATAACAGTGACGGATGGAGAAGCATGATTGATAATTATAGTTAGTGTGCAGGTGAACCAACAGTAGCGCAGTGAAGAGAAGTGAAGCTTTTTGATCTTATTTTAGAGGCTGTCATGTGTAAATGTGCTGCCTGACCGTGCCAAACCCAGAGCGAAGGGACTGCAGTTTTTACCTCATTTAGCTGTTTTTGAAGATGTGTGAGTCTGATAAAGCTATCAACCATCTATCCCTCAACCTCAATAGACAGACAGGTTTGATAGCGCCAGACACTGTTGTCTATCTCAGCTGCTGGTCTTCCTTTGCATATTTGCCTCTCTGAGCCGCTGAACATGCTCTTATCTCTGACTTCCTGCCAATGGTCTGATCGGACAGATGGCTGGCTGAAGATGGCACCAGGATGGGTTTGTTTCCATCAAAGGGGGGGAAAATTAATGTGCGTGTAGTGGCACATGCAACTTTGGATCGAAAACTTAAAAAACAAAGACGAGGATGGAAGGTCACAGCACCCTCCCATTCTATCAGAAGGAGAAGACAAGTTCTGTTTGTCTCTTCAGGCATTTTGATGTAGGCAAAAATCACTTTTCAGATCCCCAATCCAAATACATCAAGCTGATGTCTTTGGACTGAGGAAAATCATGAAAACTGATCACTTTCAACAACCATACAAGTTTGTCTTCTTTTGGCATGTTGGTTGCATACCATACCTAGGATTTGTTGGGAAAATTACGAGGAACGGCTGCTGAAAATTCAACTTTGTCATCAAAGGAATAAACAGTGTTGGGGGGGTAACTCATTACAAGTAATGCGAGTTACGTAATCAGATTACTTTTTTCAAGTAACTAGTAAAGTAACACATTGCTTTTTTAATTTACAAGAAAATATCTGAGTTACTTTTTCAAAAAAGTAATGCCAGTTACTTTGTTTTCCCATTTATTGGCTGACAGCTCTCCTGTCCCCATATTGGGAGAAATCGTAAGTGCAGAGGAGTTGTGTGC
Organism: Sinocyclocheilus grahami; assembly: GCF_001515645.1. Lineage (NCBI taxonomy): Eukaryota > Metazoa > Chordata > Actinopteri > Cypriniformes > Cyprinidae > Sinocyclocheilus > Sinocyclocheilus grahami. The sequence continues at coordinate 5,501 of NW_015507411.1, read as the reverse complement.
GCTGTGTGAACATGATGTTACAGTAGTTCTAGACTAAATGTGAATGTGCATTAATTCATCCCACTCACAAAAAACAGTAATGCGAAAGTAATGCAAAAGTAATATAACGCATTACTTTCCATAAAAAGTAACTAAGTAATGTAATTAGTTACTTTTTTAAGGAGTAACGCAATATTGTAATGCATTACTTTTAAAAGTAACTTTCCCCAACACTGGGAATAAATACATTAAAATAGAAAACAGCTATTTTAAATTGTAATACTACAAATACAACATCTTAATTTTCTCACTATCTTCTTCTGACTTCCAACTCAAGACAATATTGATAAGCCCAGTAAACTTTTTGAAGGCTTTGCCATCAGGCTTAGACGCTCTGGATCACATTTTACTCATTTTACTTTTATCTCATTCACATTATGAGGCCCAATGATTTTCCAAGAAGACGTTGTTATGGTTTAAGTGAATTTCAAACAAGTAATATCTGTGATAAATATTTTATTCATTTTTACATCAAAACTGTACTGACATTTCGCCTTGACACTCATGGTCCTCATGAGAGTTAAAAGACAATGGAGAACGTTCACACTAATCTGGGCAGCCAATTATTTCTTCTTTTAAGTAGACCATCCCTTTGTTAATTTTCTTTGGTTTTCCAATTAAGTGAGATAAAACATAAAAGCATATCAGCATTAATGCCCATCCTGATTTCTTTAAAGGGGTGTCTTTATGCATGCATAATGAAAAAAAGTTCTCAAATCCTTTCTAGTGCTGGTCTTTCAGCAGAAACAAATTCAAAGGCCTTTGTAAGCCAGGGGCCAACGCGCCAGGGAGAGTGTAAAGATCTGAGTATCTATTCTAATGGTACTTTGGGATTCTCAGTAAATTTTGGACTTTGGTCTCTGTAAATTTCTGAACTTACCTCCAAAGTGGTACGTGCTTCCTGTTGTGATCTGGACAGGCGAGTTGGTTCTCACAGCTGATGCTTCATCCCCATCAATGGTAAGCATGGCAAAATTCTCTTTGGTCAGGAAACGAACATCATGCCATTCTCCATCATTGAGACCAGAACCTATAAAAAAAGATGGAAAAATATTGATTAACATTTAAAACGTTGCAACCCTTTAACCAGAGGTGGAAAGTGTGAGCGGGCTCCGCAGCTACCTCCACCCTGAAGGCGGAGCCGCTCAAATGCAGGGCCAGGTTGATATAGTCCTCCAGCGACTCCTCGGGGACCCAGTATGGCATCAGGGACTTGAAGGGCTCGGCTAGGCCTCCCCAGAAAAAGACCATTAGGCAGGTCTTCTCCGTGGCCGACTGGCGAGCCACTCCCACGAAGTCCCTGGCGTAATCCTCAATGCTCCGGTCTCCCTGGCGGACGTTAAGAAACTTCCCTGCTGGACCCATGTCTGCTGGCTGTATTCTGTCACGGGGCGGTCAGGAAAGCACACCGTGTAAACAAAGGGTCCGGGTCCAAATGCAGGTGAAAACTTCTTTATTACAACAGAAAGGCCAACAAGGCAAAACAAAAACAGGTCTAGGGACGACGAACACCATTACCTAACACAATACAGCCAGGCCGAGTGGTGAGTGAGAGGAAAATATATAGTCAGTGAAGACGGGGCACAGCTGAGGGTGAGTGTGATGAGTGAGTGACTGCACCGGTGTGTGGAGTTTGGGGAATTAGTGTAATGAGTGAACAGGTGTATGGGGTTTGGGGAATGGGAGTCCGGGAGCTGGCGCCCTCTGGAGGAGAGAGGGAGAACACCAGACGCCAGACCCTGACAGAAAGTAACTAATAACAAATACTTTCGTTACAGTACTTGAGTACATTTTATTTAAATTATACGTTCTTAAGTATAATTAAATTGTGGCACTTTTACATTTACTTGAGTTGAATAAAAATAAAATAGTATTCAAGTTCGTTACATTTATTTTTCACCAAAAGTACAAAGTACAAAATAGACAAAGGTGCCGAGAAACAAGACGAGTTGGCGTCTGACGGGCACTTTTCAAACTACTGGGGTGAAGCCCTGCGCTTCAGGCAATAACACGCAGGTCTCTCGGGTGCAAAACAAATCAAATCAAAACTTCCAGCTCAGCTGGGGGGGCGGGGCGTTCAAACCGGGGCGTTCAAACCTTTGCTTTGTCAATCAATCACTGGCAGTGGCGTTTTTAATCGGTATTGTTAATGTTTTAATATTTTAGGTAATGTAAGTAGGCTATGCTCTGATTTTGTAATTTTGACAGCTCTTGAAATGGGTCATACCATTGATATTACCAGAGCACTCAGCAGTTTAAGTAAATAGAAAACTTGGTTGATAGAAGGACACAGTTATTGCATGGATGGAGCAAGAACAATGTAAGTGTCTAAAATGCAGGCACACAGTTCAGCTGAATGGTAAAGCTTGCCCTCTTTAACAGTGCAGTTAAACTAAATGTACGAAGCAAACTTCGTACGAAGCTGAAAAAAACTCAACATTAACAACATTGAAATAAGAGAGCATGCATTTTTATGTGCATCTTACTGACAGATAAACCATGATTTATATGTCAATCAGATGCATGTAAAAGTGTAGTTTAATGTGATTTTAAACCAAGCAAGTCAAGAAGACTCACGTGCTGTTTTCTCTGCTGCACACACATCCAAGATGTGCTCACAGAAAGTCACCTCTCATACTGTATAGTGTGTGATACTGAACTGAGTCCTTTCCCAAGTCTTTTTGCATTTGAAATAACAAATATACACAAAAAATATGTCAAGATATTCTCGTAAACAGTCAGTTATGTCTTCTGTGCATCTCTTAAAAAAACAGCAGCATAGAATATTCCTGCTGCCATTTCTATAATAACATTAATCAAACAAAAGACAGAAAAGTCACTCACTGTTCTTGACTGAATAACCTTTGCATCTAAATACCTGAAAATCTTAAAAATCTTTAAGATCATCTTAAAAAAATATTTTAATTTTTTTTAATGCTTACTTGTCTTTAATAATGTTAAAAATGTATATTATTTAGGTTAGTTGATTTTGCTATGGTTCCTTGTGTAAGTGTTCTTCAGCCTGTTGATTTTAGTATTCAATCAACAGGTTAATAATAATAAAAAATAATAATAATTACAATTATATAGCGCTTTTCTGCTTTTCTAAGCACTCAAAGCACTCTACATTGTGAGGAGGTATCACCTCGTCCACCAGCAGTGTGCAGCATCCACCTGGATGATGTGACGGCAGCCATAGTGCGCCAGAACGCCCACCACACACCAGCTTATTGGTGGAGAGGAGACAGAGTGATGAAGCCAATCAGTAGATATGGGGATGGTTAGGAGACCATGATGGTCAGAAGCCAATGGGCGAATTTGGCCAGGATGCCGAGGTCACACCTCTACTCTTTTCGAAAGACATCCTGGGATTTTTAATGACCACAGATAGTCAGGACCTCGGTTTAACGTCTCATCCGAAGGATGGTGCTTGTTGACAAGTATAGTGTCCCCGTCACTATACCATACCTGTCAACATTCGGGTACCAAAATACGGGAGATGGGGAGGGGAGGGGGGTATGGGGGCGGAGTCAAAAGTAATTATTCAATTATTATATTATATGAGTATCAATTATTATGTTATATTATTATTAATTTATTATATTAAACAATTATCAAATAATTATATTAATTTAGTAACATATAAATGTAGTGTAGGCTTTATCTTTAGAGTTTTATAATTCATTACCTTGTAGAACCACCGGTTCACATTTACAACTGCGTGCCAACTGCGTCAATAAGGGCTTATTGAAAAATGCAAATTCACTCTCTGTCAGCAGGTTTGCCAGGAATATAGCCGTTTCCCCGGTAGCCGCAGTAAACAAAGCAGCGCAGCACCTCACTTTGAAACAGCACTCATATTTAATCAATTAAACCATAGCATTTTGAAATGTAAGCTATATCTCAATTTACATGTATATATATATTTTTTTTTTCATCAGAGCACCACCTGAGTCTTCTCCTCCCATTTCTACCAGTGATCCTTATTTCCTTCCCGCGGTACTACCTGCACAGATATCAATAGCATCACTGGGTTGCAGGTTGCCAAGTTGAGGGGATAAATGGGTTGAAATTTGTAGTTGTAGATTGTGTGACAAGGATGTGTTTCATACAAGATCTGGCAACTGGACAACCTTGCAATTTGTTGACGTGATTGTTCATATAATGAGATGGGCCATACAAATTACGGGAGTTTTACCAGAAGCGAATGTAGTAAACATATAAAATATGACCAGTGGGATTTTTTATAGAAAGATTAAAAATACGGGAGAAATACGGGAAAATATTTAAGCGGGATGATAGCGGGATAGAATGGTAAAATACGGGAGAATCCCGGGAAAAATGGGAGAGTTGACAGGTATGCTATACTGGGGCATTAGGACCCACACAGACTACAGGGTGAGCACCCCCTGCTGGCCTCACTAACACCTCTTCCAGCAGCAACCTAGTTTTTCCCAGGAGGTCTCCATCCAGGTACTGACCAGGCTCAACCCTGCTCAGCTTCTGTGGTCAACCAGTCTTGGGCTGCAGGGTGATATGGCTGATAAAGGTTGTTGATCATAGTATTCAACTACAATGAAATGTTTTGCAATAAGACTTAAAATAAATGTGAATGATATCTGAGCTTTTTGGAATTGAAATTAGTAATCAGGATATAAGCAGGATTGAAATCGAAATCATTAAAATTCAAATGATGCCCAACCTTACCCATACCCCATATAATTTTTTTACTAGTACCTTTCTATTCACAGTGTTTCAATTCCTTATTTCTTTGATCAAACCTCTCACTTACCCTTCTTTGCTTTTGTCCTTCTTATAAACATTCACATAATCTTAAGTGGAATTACTTTTCAAAATTAGTTATAAAACAATCACTCCTGGCAACAGGGATAGCTATGTTTGCTTAGCATAGCATCAAACATGATAATTTATTAGAGATTAATATCATGTTTTGCTCCAAAATCCCTATATAACATCAGTTGTGTTTAAAATAACTTGCTTCTGTGGTTCTATGTTGCTTCTTATCGCACATTGAGACAGAAAATACATTATTTTATAAAATTCTATACTGTGATACAGGCTATGTTGATTAGCCTTGCATTATATACATCATTCTTATGAAAATACCCAAAATGGCTTAAAGAACACAGATAAACACAGGTATATCATCGCAATTGTGTGTTTATTATCTTCATGTTTCATCAGTCAAAACGTCTCTATCATGTTATTCAGCTGTAGTGATATCTGATGCATTTGTCCATATAAGGGATTTCCTAGAACGTGTTCAATACCTCTATTAATCTCACATGTGAAACAGATATTACATGAGAGCGTTTAATGCTCCATAATGTTCATATCGCCTTGTTTTGGATAAAAATAGAAAAATAATACTAAAGTACTATGTAACGCAGTAACTTGAGTAGTGTAGGATATCAGACCGAATCAGACAATCTAAGATTTGG
>NW_015507410.1:99813-100072 GCF_001515645.1 Sinocyclocheilus grahami | reverse complement strand
TGGATGCCGTCTCGCCCTCTGTTTATGTGGTGGATGCCGTCTCGCTCTCTGGTTATGTGGTGGATGCCGTCTCGCCCTTTGTTTGTGTGGTGGATGCCGTCTCCCCCTCTGTTTGTGTGGTGGATGCTGTCTCGCTCTCTGTTTGTGTGGTGGATGCTGTCTTATCCTCTGTTTGTGTGGTGGATGCTGTCTTACCCTCTGTTTGTGTGGTGGATGCGATGCTGTCTTGCTCTCTGTTTGTGTGGTGGATGCTGTCTTA
>NW_015507410.1:84136-93643 GCF_001515645.1 Sinocyclocheilus grahami | reverse complement strand
AAGAGGAAGAGAAAACTAGAGATGCACGTAAAAATCTATTCATATATGAATCGCGATTCTGTCTTCTAACGATTCTAATGGATTCACAGGTTTCAAAATCAATGTTCAAAAGCAGCAGTTCTCAAACTGTTCCTCGCGTTCCCCTGCTCTGCATCTCTCTCTCTCTCTCATTCAGCTCAGCTCCGACAGTGAACTGTTCCAATTATATTCTTATTTTCACATAGCTATGAGAAGCATTAAACATGGGTTGCTGTACTGTATTAAAGCTTTAATCAGGATAAAACCGTATATTAAAAGCTAACATAAGCAGTAGCATTTACAACAGCATATCTAAAAGTATGAGACAACAACAAACAAAAAACATGGGGTAACACTTTACTTGAAGGGGTGTGCATAAGACTGACATGACACCTTCATAATCATGACATGACACACGTCATGAATATGAAGGAGGTTTTATGCATGTTTATGACAACTGTCATTAAGTGTCATTCGCTCAGTTATGTAATTTTTAATGCAAAGATGACATTGTTTGAGATGTCTTTGTTATGGGCTATGGTTAGGGGTAAGGGTACGGGTAGGGTTAGGTCAAATAATGTCATATGTGCATTAAAAATGACATAACTGAGCGAATGACACTTAATGACAGTTGTCATAAACATGCATAAAACCTCCTTCATATTCATGTGTCATGTCATGATTATGTAGGTGTCATGTCATGATTATGAAGGTGTCATGTCAGTCTTATGCACACCCCTTCAAGTAAAGTTTAACCAAATACTAAAAATAATTTTAATGTCATACAAAACACACATTACACACATCCGTCTGAGTAAATTGTACCACTACAGAATTGTGACTGCACAAGGGGTGTAGTAATTTAGGTGGATATACTGTGAAAATACATTCATACAATTTGAAAGCATAACAGCTGAACGTCTATGAAATGTCAGTCAAGAAAGCTTTTTTTTTCAAATAAGGGCACTAAAAATTGTGAACTAAAATGTTATTTCAACCATGTAGCCAATGAATGAACGAAAACGGAGTTAGTGTGGGCTGCTTTTGGTGCTTGAATTTGTGCTTCAATAATGAGGTCCAAGTTTAAGAATACGCTATAAGCTAAAATGTTAAAAAATTTTAATTTTTTCTCTATTTAACAATATTAGCTTACAATATTGAAAGAGGTAGAAGGGAATTGAGTGAAAGCGGGAGTGACCAGGCGGCAGAGGATTCTGCAAGGTCTTAAAGCCTTCCTCGAAGCAAATAAAACAATGATTTATCCAAAAAGAATGTGTAATTATTAATTTAGAGATTGTTATTCGTATGGTCTATGTGGTCATATGCCTACAAATATGGGACAAACTGCGTTCTGTATGGCCTTCATACGGAGCACTTCTTTGATGCCTTAAATACGGGACGATTTCGTATTATACAGAACAGTTGGCAATGCTCCCAACACACTGGCCAGCTCCTTCTTTCCTCATATCAATCAGGAAAACTGACAGCCTGATGACATGTTCAAAATCGCTTCATTAAAGCGGACATAACATACACTTTCTGCTAAAATGTAAGTAAGTGTATGTAAGTGCCCATTCAAGGAATTGTGCCCTTTATGACGTCATACGTGTCTCTAATATATTGTATTGTGTTTTTGTATTCATTTATTTATAGAGCACTTTTCAGGCTACACAGTAACTCCAAAGTGCTGTACATCACAAATAATTAAGGTAGCAATAAACAAGATAATTCAAACAAAATGACAACAACATCAATGATAAATAATCCAACAAAAGGTTAAAATGCCAGAGAGAACAGATATGACTTTAAGCAGGACTTGAAGGCACTTAGCGTAAGGGATGATCTAACTTCAAAAGGTAGGTTGTTCCATAATCTTGGGCCAGCGACAGCAAAAGCACGGTCACTCTTAGATTTAAGACGCACTCTTGGGATTGTTGATAATAATTTGTTTGAGGATCTCAGCTTTATATTTATATTATATGGTTTAATAAGCTCCACCAAGTTTTGCTGGCGCCATTCCATGCAATGCCTTAACAACGTATGTCAAGACCTTTTATTGGATCCTGTAATGCACTGGTAACCAGCCTAATGAGGATAACAGTGGGGTAACATGATCAGTTTTCTTACCTTACAACAGCATTCTAACAGCTGCATTTTGTACTAGCTGGAGACGTGCAACGTGACAATGACAATAAATAACATTACAATAATCTAAACGGGAAAAGATGAAAGCATGGATAATTTTTTCTAAGTCACTAGTTGAAAGAAATTATTTTAATTTAGCTATTGCCCTCGCTTACAACAGCATTCTAACAGCTGCATTTGAAAGAAATTATCACTAGTTGAAAGAAATTATTTTAATTTAGCTATTGCCCTCAGATAAAAAAAAAAAACTAAAACTAAAAACTAAAATACAGATTTTATATGATTATCAAATTTTACCAAGGAATCGAAAATGAGTTATTTACTCTGTCCTGTAGGTAGCAAGCCCAAGGGCCTAATATGTCACTTTCAGTCTTATTAAAAACTGAACGACCAAAAATCATAATTTCTGTTTTGCGTTCATTCAACTGAACCAGACTGTCAGCAAGCCAATCTTTCACTTCATCCAGACATCCACAGAGTGTTGCACAGGAAACATTAGGTTACACTTTACTTGAAGGGGTGTGCATAAGACTGACATGACACCTTCATAATTCACCTCCACATGACTGACATGACACCTTCACCTCCACATGTCATGAATATGAAGGTTTTTTATGCATGTTTATGACAACTGTCATTCGAGGCAAACAGGTCTGCGTTTCATCCGTGTATAGATGGTAAGAAATGCCATATTTAAAAAAAAATCATTCCCAATGGGAGCATATATAGTGAAAACAAAACAGGGCCCAGAATGGATCCTTGAGGGACCCCACTGGAAAGATGTGCAGAATGTGAATAACAATTACTAACCTTCACAGTAAAAGAGCTTTGCTCTAAATAGAATGCAAACCATGTATGAACTGTTTCTTGGATTTTGACAAACGTCATTAAGTGTCCTTCGCTCAGTTATGTAATTTTTAATGCAAAGATGACATTGTTTGAGATGTCTTTGTTATGGGCTATGGTTAGGTCAAATAATGTCATATTTGCATTAAAAATTACATAACTGAGTGAATGACACTTAATGACAGTTGTCATAAACATGCATAAAACTTCCTTCATATTCATATGTCATAATTATGCAGGTGTCATGTCAGTCTTATGCACACCCCTTCAAGTAAAGTGTTACCAAACATTACAATTAGGTCTTAGAGGCAAACAGGTCTGCGTTTCATCCGTGTATAGATGGTAAGAAATGCCATATTTAAAAAAAAAATCATTCCCAATGGGAGCATATATAGTGAAAACAAAACAGGGCCCAGAATGGATCCTTGAGGGACCCCACTGGAAAGATGTGCAGAATGTGAATAACAATTACTAACCTTCACAGTAAAAGAGCTTTGCTCTAAATAGAATGCAAACCATGTATGAACTGTTTCTTGGATTTTGACAAACCAATAGAATTAATAGATCCAATAGAATTAGGGCAGCATGATTCCCTGCATCGCTTATGAGCAAAATATCATTCACTACCCGTAAGAGTGCTGACTTAGTACTATGTCTGCACCTAAAGCTTGACTGAAATGTATCTAAGATATTATTGGTTAAAAAAGTATTAAGTTGTCTCAAGACAACTTTTTCTAATATCTTATATCTTATCGATAAAATACTCTGACTGACAATATCAATGCCATCCTTAAGAATGCGCAATGAGACTGCGTAACCGGGGCAAAATGAAGGCTTTAAATGAAAAATAATATCATGAACTTCAGAGAGTGGCACGGTTTCAAACGGACTGAAACAGAGTCCTATTGCATCTGAGTTAATCATGAGTTAAGCAAGAGCACTAGTTCTGATCCCATTCATTTTTTTGACAAAAATGTTACAAATAAATTGCATTGTTTTATAATGTAATGTTATATAATGTTTTAAATGCTTACAGCAATCTTACTATGGTAGAATACACAGCCAATTTTGAATAGCCAACAATGGAAAAATATCCTTTTGCCCTCATAATGAGGTTGTTACAGTGTTTTCTAACTCAGGCTGAAGCCTGACACACACACACACTCTCACACACACACACACACACTCTCACACACACACTCACACACACTCACACACACACACACACACACACACACACTCTCACACACACACTCACACACACACACACACACACACACACACACACACACACAGGGATATGCCATTAAAGTGCTGCTCATGTCATCGGGGACGAACCTACGCAACACATCCATTAACCACAATGACTACTAATCGGATTACAGACGGAAGAGCTGATGTGTTCATGTTTCTGTCTTAGTAAGGCTTCATTTACATGATGAATTCGTTCCTCACACCAAAACTACTAAAACTATGTAAATTAAACAGAAATGTCTTCTATAAGATATCTTTAGGACATCACGAATGAAGCTGATGCCATTTACTGCAGCTCAACAAGTTGTAAATGAAACAAAAACTTATTGAAGTGTTTTACAAGAAAACGCTATTTCAGTTTTTCTACTTCACATTTCTAAGATTGTTTCTACAGCAAATGCTTTGGATGAAAGCATCTTCCAGACGTGTTTGAATGAACAAACGTGAGACGGAGCATGGTGTAAGTCTCTGAAGCATCACGCTGAAGCCCTGTCTCTCGGGGAGAGCGCTTGTGTTTTACAGGAGATTTAGTGCTGCTTGATGAAGCTTTACTCTAATAGCTCACCAAAAGTGATCACTTAGCTACTGATCTTTTAATCTCTACAGCTGATGTCAAAGAGACAAAGGAGGCTCACAGGTTTTCCCTTCATTGATGTGTATGCTTGTGAAGTGTGCTTAATGTGCACTTCTTAGTGTACTTCAGATCTTAAAAGTGTCTCTACTTGCAGACAACATAACAACACAACATAAGACAACACCTTTAAACAATGTCTACTTAAAAGTTTTACAGTAAAGTTAAAGCATTGACTTTAAAGGTAAATGAAATCATGCATTAAAGAACCCTCTGTTTGTGACTCTGGAGCCCTGTACAGAATCGGCTGTCGTATATAACACTGTCGTCATTACAGAGATACAGTAGCTGTACATGTGCATTTGTTTCTGCTGTAAAACAATCCGGACTTTTCCTGGGATTTCTCCCAGAACAGACGTTTTTGGAGAAAGAAACACAAGCCATTCACCTTATTAGAAATCAGTGTACCAGCAGAATTATCTAGAAATAATACAGCTGCTTTAAATACATTCTCCTAAAGTATATTCTTTCCGTGACAAGTACTCTTTTTAAAAGTATGCTGACATTCTTTTTCACAAGGGCTGTTTCAAATACTGAATTATTAACCAGAAGATGCAGAAAACAGAATGAATAAAACTGAGAATATCTCTGCAAAACAACCAATAGTTTATAATATCAAGACCATGAACCACAACCAAAATGTGACGTGAGCATTATTGACAGGACATTACATTATGGAGCTAATCTGAGACTGTTTCATGAGGCCTGTTTAACTCAAACTGATGTGTCCATACTATTAGAAACAGCCTGGAGTTTCATCACATCTACACATCAGTGTACTGACTTCTCATAAATCTTGTGAAGGCAGATCTGACCTGAAATTAAACGGACAGCCAGAGACAACTAGGATAACTTGAAAAAAGGAAACAAAATAAGTATTTTACAGTTGACAGTGGACTTAAAGTGCACTTACTTTATATTTCAGGTGAGTGTATGCATAGAGACTCAAGTAATTAGTTTTAATCAGGGCTGGCTGGGGTTAAAATCCGGCCCTCGAGTTCCCCTGTGAATGTTTTGCTGGGTTTCAGGGCCTTAAATTGCAGTAAATAAATGAATAAATAAAACAGGACAGAAATCAATAATGAGAGATATTACTGAATTCACGGCAAATGCAGAAAATGCACTGCTGTTCAGTTCTGTCATCATGTCATTCACGATTCAAGGCTTGTCACAAACCATTTTTTTGTCCAAAAAGTACTCTATTGTGTGGCTTTCAGAGTAATGTATCAAAATTGAGTGAAGTTAATGCTTTAATGAAGTAAGAACATCAATGGGTTATGAAAATTTAAATAGAGAATAATAATAAAAATGATATGTTATTCATATTTACAATCTCTTTTCTGGGCTGGCTTGTTTTAGACCGATGCAAAAATGTATAAGTGTAAACAAAAGTTTGAATATTTTGTGTTGTTTGATAAACACCAAAGCGAATTATTATTATTATAGTCATTAGTAAGTTAGAGAGTCTAATTTGAACTGTTAAACTGATTGTACAGACCGTTCTGTGCACTTTCTGCAAGGAATGATTTCATCCCATATTTGTGCAGCTGTTGGTAGTAAACATGTTATTCGAGGAGCACAGTAGATCTGCACTTACATGAACTCAACTCAGTTCGGCCAGACGTACAACAGTAGATCTATAAACACGGCAAAGCAAGGAGCCATGGAGCAGGAACTGATGCAAGGAAACAAAGATAAAGTCAAATATTTGGATTGTGCGGTTTGTTACAGTAAGGACGTTCCTCACATAGCAAATGAGCGTAGTTCATTCTTTGGACGTGATCGGATGTTTGGCTCAGGAATCAAACTCTGGCTGTTCATCCACAAGAACAGAGGGGGGATACTGAACCGAACCTCTGCAATCCAGACAAGAGACGCCCAGAGAGATCAGACAGTGCCACACCTGAGGAGACACACACACACACACACACACACAGATCAGCCCTGAGAAACACACCCATGACCAGTGAAGGGGTTCTTGTTCTTCCTCTGCACATTCGGCAGCATTTCTCATTCATACAGGTTTAAGGAGCACATTAAGACAGAACTTGAACATGAAACGGAGAGATGGCTCACCAGGTAGATGATGAAGCTGAGATAGGCGATGGAGAGGAGGGCAGAGAAGACGTAGAGGATGGTGCTGTTGAGGGCCGTCACATACACCACCACAAAGTACATGTTGATGGTGCACACCACCAGGATGAGCAGACCCCCGCCGATCTTCCACACGCTGCAAACACAACTGCTGATCACAGACTCCGTAAATCCATCACAGACTGACCAGATCTACACGCCAGCTGTTCTGGACACATCACTCAAACCAGTGTTGTCATCGTGTGCGAGATTCATTCTGTTTAACACACGGACCTAATCAAGCAGAGCGCTGTGATTCGTGAAGACCGCTCGCAGTCAGCCGTGCGGAGTAATACCACCAAGATTTCAGAGAAAATTATGATGAACTCCATAAAGTGCTGAGGTTCACTGTTTTATGCACATTCATAGTTTTCATCTCCTGCGCTGTCTGATGCATTATGATGCAAACCGAGTATGGCACTTTCATTGGGCATTCATTTGGGTTATTTTAACGTTGTTAATTTAGATTTTACCTAAAGTAACCTACCCTGTACAGACTGTGACACGTAAAACAGTTCAGCCTTTTTTGATGCAAAATGCGACAGAAATATCACCCATCGATATATTTAAAGTTAGATATATACATCCTACTTTATCCGCATGCATACAGTACACTCACGTAAAGCTAATACTATATACTATACAGCCAATCTCAAATGCTTGATTGTTTATACTGTTGAAAAATGTAAACTACTGTATATTATCGTCCATCTCTAATCTGTTAAATACAACTATAACGCATGAAGATATTGAAGGGGAACTTCACCGCTGCAGAGATGAGCTGCCTATGCAGTAGAAAGGCAAAAACATTGTTGAGATCAGTGCTCCCTGACAAGAGAAAAACTTCAACACCCATAATGCACTGGGCATGCTGCCATCCAAGGCCACTCCCAGTCTGCTCCTCCTGAATGTTCAGAGTCAAATATCATAATATTTAGTCATAAATATGGTGAGAACAACGTAACGGTGAATGAAGTCTCCATTTCAAACTGGATGACTATGAACTATGAACACAGTGTTGATCCGTAAAACCTGCAGTTTGCACAAAACGCCAGGGACCCATCATCCAGCGGACCTTTGCTTTGAAATAATGTGCATTGTACAAAGCGTCAACACAAATACACTTGACTTGGCTTTACTTGGACTTGGATTTAGTTTACAAACAACCTAAATATGATTTTCATTTATAATAAATGCTCAAATTCAGCATTAGTAACTTCATGCTGTCAGTAACGTGCAAACTCAAGCTCTGAGGATCTCGCAGTTGTTGGCTCTTTTTGAGTCACACATGACCAATTCAGTGAGACCCGCTCGGATCAGTGAGTTATCGACTTGAGAACATACATTTTTCAGTGCATTTTGCAAACTAATTCAACATGGTTGATGGACAAGAATCAAGCTTGTTCAAGAAAGGGACATATGGGATGATATTAGACTCTAAAAGATTAATAGATGCTCGCACAATTATCCATGCACTGCATACATTTTATACATGTATCTTACTAACCACAAACAAATGCCTTTCAATTTGAGTCTGTGGAATTCAGGATTAAATGATTGTGCAGCGATTTGTACAAATACAGACATGTTTGCGAATAAAAATGTTCTGTTCTGCATTCATATATCATAAATTGCTCATGCAAAAAGGAATCCGTGCATATGTGGATCAGGTGACACGCGTGCATTAATTGACGTCTAGTTCGAGTCGATCTTGTTCGGTTTATTTGGATTTTGAGACTTCATTTTCGCAGTTTACAGCATTTCACGTCCCCCCCACACACACAACTACCAACGAACAAGGCCCAGTGCAATTCATTAACGTGTACTCGATTTGAAAAATTTGCAAATGTGCGTCACTACACTGAAACAAATGCTTTTCAACCGGTGCCTGCAGAGTTAAGAATTACATTAATGTGCAGCATTTTCTTCAAGTAGAGACATATTTGTGAATACAAATGTTATAGTTTGTATTAAAGTATCATCATTTGTGCATGTAGCGATTAAAATGTGCATTTGTGGATCAGGCGACGCGCGTTCCTTCCTTGTATTATTATTATTATTATTATTAAAAGGGCTATTAGTCGCTCATTTAAGCCATTAGTAACCACACGTTTATATTTAATTAAACTATTAAATTAACTTAAACTAAACTATACTAAACGAGCGTTTTATAGGCTATAGCCTCTAACTATAGCAGTTTCTATTCGATTTCTATTCTTTTTATTTAAAAAAATGACCTTTTATAGCATTCTCTATTATTTTTCTATTTTTGTGACTTATTTTCTTTTTCTTTTTACCAAATTGATCCTCTAACACTAGCGTTCTCTATTCTTTTTTTTATTCTATCCACTTGTTTTCTTTTTTTATTACAAAAAAACCCCTTGCTACGTGTACTGTGTTAAACTGACCGAGACTTGTCACTTTACTTAAATAGCACTGCTCTTTTGTTAGTTTTGACTGCTTTTATTGTCCTCATTTGT
>NW_015507410.1:83005-84126 GCF_001515645.1 Sinocyclocheilus grahami | reverse complement strand
TGTCCTCATTTGTAAGTCGCTTTGGATAAAAGTGTCTCCTAAATGACTAAATGTAAAATTAAGACATGAAAGAGAACTCAATTTGAGAAGCGTGCAATTGACGAAAGCTTTAGACTTAAAAAGACGTGCAAATGATAAACATTTGTGACGATTAGGCAATTGTCAACTGTCCCGAAAGCGTTGTATCGCAGCGTGTAGCAGCTCTTGTAGTGTCTTGTAATTTCCATGACTTTTCCCAAAACTTTTCTAGGCCTGGAAATTGCCATTTTAAAATGGCATGCTTTGGAATGTAGTGAAGTAAAAGTTTGCTAAAGGACAGATACCTGAAAAATGTACTTAAGTACAGTAGCAGAGTAAAAATCCTACATTAACTTCACAATACTTCCAGCACTACTAGTGCAATACTTTCTTGTGTCTTGGAGGACGTTTTATGTTTTGCATTTTCATACTGCTCGACTTCTCATTGTGATAACTGCTGAGAGTTCAACAGAGTACGGACACGGATACTCACAGTCCGTTGGCGAAGTCGTTCATCAGTGAGGTCAGGCTGGTGAAGGTCAGGATGGGGATCAGAGCGAACGGCAGCTGTTCAACACAAAGAGCATGAGATCAGAAGATCTGCTGGGGTTCAGCAGCGGCTCCACGGCGTCACACACGAGTACCTGCATGCTCTGCAGCACGTTCAGGAAGTCGTTCATGCCGGTGAGATGCTGCACATCCTCGAAGACGGCCACCAGGAGCGTGGGGAAGATGGCGATGGAGCGCGTCAGCAGCACGCGAGCGAAGCGCGACCAGCGCAGGTTCAGGAAACCCTGGGGAGCCGGGAACAGGGACGCTTTCAAACACACCCAAACACAGTGCCATCCTGTGAACCAAAAGGTCTGCAGATCCACATACCTCCATCACAAACTGACCAGAGTAGGTTCCTGTCATGGTTGAACTCTGTCCAGCGGCGAGGATCCCAATGGCCCAAATATACAGCGCAGCCGGGCCAAAAAAACAGCCCAGAACCACTCCCTTCAATCACAAAAGAAACCGCTTCATTCATTCACAAGCACACAAAGTTCATATGAATGACATGGATATTCGATCGAATATTACATTTGCAGTGATGACTTTAA
>NW_015507410.1:81304-82482 GCF_001515645.1 Sinocyclocheilus grahami | reverse complement strand
CTCCACCCACTAAGGGGAGGAGACCGCTAAAAGATTTTAAAGTACAATTTCCATGGTAAAGCAATGTCCGATTTAAAAATGGTTTTCACAGGATGAATTTGAGGTTTTAAGCTTTCAAATGATATACAATTTATTGATGATTACTAAAATATGTGATAGAGAAAAAAGACAACAAATAAAAGAGCACCATTGGGCCCACCTGTGGGCCGGTGGCACTTAATGGGTTAAAAGCCAAATATGAATGATTAAATATGACATTCTGACCAACAGGTGGCGCTGTCACCAAACTCCTCTGGTCATGGGAAACATGCAGCACTTGCGTTCACATCTATGCAATCTAACCAAAACAACTTGCATTGTGCTCAAGGTACGCATTTGTATTTTCATCAGTTCTTGCACTCCCTGGGAACCGAAGCCATAATCTACAGATCGAGCTACAGGAAAGATACAGGCTCGAGAGTCTTTTTGGTGTCTGATGCACTAAACAAGATAATCCAAAAAGCTTTTGAGAGCTTTCGGCCATCAAATATTTCACGATGTACAGGACAATGTAATGGCAGGCATGCAATATGGAAAGATGGAAATAGTGCAAGATATCCTGGTGGATCGACAGCATATCTGATAGACTAAAGAAGACCATTAAAAAAGCACTGGTGAATCAAACCTTGTCAGAAAGAAACATGCATCCCAGACGAGTCTGTCAATGTGGTTATCATATTCAGTGACTATATTCAGTGTGAGATTATTCCAAACAATGCAGCGTAAGGCATTTGTTTGTGTCGTACCCCTTTGTAGATGTCGACCTCCAGTGTTTCGTTGTTGGCAGGGAAAAGCTTACTGTGAGGACTTCCTGTTTCATTACACTTCTGACCCTGAAGAGAAAAGATAACCCGCAGTTATATATTCATACTGGGGCGGGCGATATGACCAAAAACATATTTCACGGTATGAGAAATTTAATTTCACGATAACGATATATACAGGGGTTAAAGCTAAACAAATCCTGAGCCTGAACTTTTTTCCGGGGGCGGGGCGGGGGGGCAGCACATGCAAAGCATGCAATGACGGTGGCAACATCTGAAAGGATAGTATGGCAGAGTTATCGCTTTCTTTATTCAAACTGATTTATTTTGTTCATGAATACATGGTTGACCTGAAGAATGAAAGCTGTATCATAC
>NW_015507410.1:79517-79955 GCF_001515645.1 Sinocyclocheilus grahami | reverse complement strand
TGAATCCACATTTTTGAACGAATCGAGTGAGTCAATGATTCAGTGACTCGTACATTAAGAATGAATGAATCAGTGTTTGAACGAATCAGTTGAATGAATGAATCCATTCACTCTAACATTTTTTTACATTTCGTATTTCAGTATTCACTTTTTAAACCCATTAATGGCCATTTAAAACCATTTAATCTCATAGCATAACTTATGTAATTCAAATCGCAGTGTAAATGCATTCAATACACCTACATGCCACTTCTGAAAACAACGTTATGGCCATATTGTAGCCTAAAAGGTTTCGGTGTAATAAATTCTATGTTAAATCAAATATAATATGTCTTCCTAAAGCTACGATTTTGTACATTTTGTGTCTCTTCAATGATTTCCTCATCTAACACAATAATGATTTTATCTTTTGGGGGTTATTTCTCACCAAAACTGATG
>NW_015507410.1:77218-78085 GCF_001515645.1 Sinocyclocheilus grahami | reverse complement strand
TGGCCAGCTCCACCATCAGCCACAGGATGATCCGCGGCACCTGCATCAAACACAGCGCCGTCAGTCACTAACACACACGCAGCTCTCAGCCGGCAGAAACAGCAGGCAAGTGCCAGTGTTCGGTAACACAGTGTATAGCGCCGTAACGAACATGCACAGTATTGCTGTGGGAACCTTAAAATAACGTGAATTATTTAGATTTTTAGAATGATTATTTTCCATCAACTGGTAAAATGTACTAACACTGCCTCAGTGTTGTGTAAAGGAGGAGCACACTCTCTAAACAACCCAAACATGGACGAGAAGCATCGTGAAACGCGTGTGCATTGCTCAGATTACACCTGCAAACAATACAGACTGTGCTGCTTTCTGTTTCTGGACACAGAGAAGGAAGGAAGACAAACCGCATTCACATGCTTTCAAACAGACTTCCAGATTTCTGCATCAATTTGGGTGTTTATCAAACAACACTTACTTAGACTTAATATATGTTTTCAAACATCTGTATAGATTTTTGCATTTTAATCTGGACTAAAACAAGTCAGATAAGATATCTGAAAATCTTCTGATTCTTACTGTTCTTTACAGGTGTGTTCATAAACTGTTTGAAACATCTGTTTACTCTGAATATTTAAATACAATAAAACAATACAGAAAGTGTACACTACCAGTCAAAGGTTCGGAATAATTATGTTTTTTTTTCTTTTTCAAAATAAGTCTCTCTGCTCAGCAAGGCTGCATTTATTTAATCATAAATACAGTAAAAGTTGTGAAATATTATTATAATTAAAAACAGCTGTGTTCTATGTGAATAGATTGTAAAATTGTATTTATTTCAGTTATCAAAGCTGTATTTTCAGCATCATT